>NC_135271.1:2745000-2955000 GCF_051311805.1 Agelaius phoeniceus
TCTCTCGCTCTCCCCTGCCGTGCCACCGCATCCACGGCATGGTCCCGGCGAGGACGAGCTCCACCCCAGCGGCTTGCTCCAGGAGCGGGAAGCAACGGAGTGCTCCCCGAGTCTGCATTTAGGGGGACGAAGGCCCTGCACGGCAACGACAATGACTGCGACGATGACAACTGCAACAACGACGATGCCCGCCGGGCCGCAGTGAAGGGATCGAGGCCTCCTAGGGAAACGCTTCCCTCGCCGAACCCCTGACTGCCTTCCCTCGGGCACCAGTGGGACGCTGCTGCTGCCACCGCCACCACCACCCACTGCGGGCAACGGGCCAGAGAGGCGACCCCAGCCATGCCACTAGCGTGGCCCCCGGATGGTTATTGATCATCAAGCGATCCTCAGACAGGCGTAGCCCCGGGAGGAATCCGGGGCTGCACGTGCCTTCGAATGGTCAATGGTCAATGTGTCCTGCAATTCACATTAATTCTCACAGCTAGCTGCATTCTTCATCAACATACGAGCCGAGTGATCTACCGCTAAGATTTGTCTGGCTTTCGGGCACTGCTCACGCCAAGCGGCCCCTTTTTTTGTTACTCTGGGACCGAGGACGCAGGGGTGCATGCCTGGCTTTGACCATACGAGCACACAGAAACAGAAGGGGGAATAAAAACCAACTGGAGCAACCCACACTCCGAAGGCCGGCCAAGACGTGGGGGAGCCCGCGCTCCTGACCGCCTCCCCCACGAGGAGTGACGCCGACCTCACAAATGCCGTCCTTCGGAGGCGGACCAGGCACCCGGGCTCGGCTCGGCCTCCACGCAGAGGGCCACGCGGCGCGCGCTGGAATGCGGGAGGGCACGGCAGCCCCCCCGCGTCTCACTTTCACGGGATGACACGCACAAAACACACGGCATGCGGCTGGGGGCGCGCGGCCATCAGCCCCCACACACGGCGGCTCTCCCTGGGCCCCCGACGCCGCGGGCCTCACGGAGTGCCGCTGCGCCGCTGCGTGGCCGGCTTATCTCTTTCCCCACTGCACGGCCTTCCCCTGGCTCGAGACGGCACGCGACGATGACGAGCCCCCACCGGCATGCCTCCTGCGGGACCGCTCCCCTGCCAGGTGGGTGAGAGACCGGCGGACGTGCTCCGCCCCCGGCCCCGGAGGCGGGCGCCACCGAGAGCCAAGCTGGCATAGCCAGGGCCCAAGGCCTGTCGGACGGAAGACCCCACTGCCACCGGGGCCGCACTCCCAGGACCGCCACCGCCGCGTCGCACCGCCGGGGCCCCTTACCTCGGGCATGCGCCCGGCAGAAGGCAGGACAGCATTGAGCTAGGGTGCAAGGCCTGCACTCCTCGTTTGCACACGGAGACCAGGCGGGGAGAAGCGCCCCCGCGGCTGCCCTGCGCGCCTTCCTGAGGCCCACATGCGGCCGGGAAGGGCGATGGAGGATGCGACGAGCGGGGCCCGGGATGGGACCACTGACGGCGGGCGCCTTCCGGCTGACCGTCCCCGCAGGGAGGGACACCCGTTGAGCGGCGCCACGGCCGCTCTGCACGGGATCGTCTGCGCTCGCGGGCCTCTGCCGCCGGAGGGCCCACCGAGCGCTCACCCCCCCAGCAGGCAGGCAGTCGAGCCAGGGGACAGCTGGCGGACAACGGCGTTGCCGGTGCGCATTCGAGGAGAAAAGGCTCCTCGAGGGGAGGAGAGGTGCTGGACGCGGCGCCGTGCACGCCAGAGACTGCGGCGGCGGGTTGAGGAGAGAGAGCGCGGATAGGCCCCAGGGGCCGTGACCCCGCGGCTGAGGAAGGGCAGAGAGGGCGCGCTCTCTGCTGCTGTCGCCCATTATGGCGAGGCGAGCGGGTCGGCCCCCATGGGCCACAGAGGGGGGGGGGCAGGGCACCCCTCCCTGGCGCAGCACGGTTTACCCCCATGGCGCGGGCGGGACAACGACAGCGACGGACAAGCGCGGCCGGTGGCAACGGGACAACCACTGCAGGAGATCGGTGGGAGTAGCTGCTCCCCACCCCTCAGTGGCACCCCGCATGGCCACCACCCGGTATGCCTGCTGCCACTGCCGCCAGCACTGCAGCCACCACGGCGGGCCACGCCGAGCCGCCCGAGTCTTTAAACCGCCGCCTGGCCCCGCCGGCCCCTTTCGGCAAACCCACAGCGTTTGACGACGCCGAGGGAAAAAAACTGGGGGGACCGCCGAGGCGCGGAGCGCTAGGTACCTGGCCCTGGGGCAAAGGAAACGACCTGCATAGCCCCACCGGGGTGCTTCCCCTGCTGCTGCCTTTGGGGGAGCGTGCACCGGCAGGGGCGCGCCCGACATCTGCCGCCACCACTGCCACGTCCTTCTCGGAGCCCGGGGTTTCCCTCAGTAGCCCAGCGCTGCGCGCTCAAGAGGACCGCCGTGGCTCAGGCCGCCCCACCACCCAGCTCCCTCGCCCTTGCCACCTCGGCCGCCGACGGGTGCCAGAGCCAGATGGCTGGCCGTCGCTCGAGGGGCACAGCAGCGATGGAAGGGACAGGCCCGCCTCCGGGAAGGGGTCGTGCCGAGCACCCCTCCCTCCTGACACTCATGCAGCTATCTCGCGCGCACACCGAGGAGAGCCAAGCTCGGGAGAACTCGGGCCGTGCCAGGGCACCTGCACGTGGCACGCTGGCAACCGGCGTTCGGTGGCGCCGGCCGTGGCGGCGAGAGGCTCGGGGGCCCGCGGCCGCGCCCCCGCTGTCTGGTGGGGACGGACCGGCGGCAGAGCGGCGCAAGGCTGGGGTGGGAGGGGTGGTGTGGGGGGCGGGGGGGCAAGCCGCTGCAACAGCGGTGAGCGTGCCATGCTACTAGGCCCGGCCGCGACGCACGGTGTAGCGCGGGGAGAGCCCCGCCTGCGTGCACGGTGGCAGGCGCGCGTGACACGCTTCGCCACGCCGAGCGGCTTTTCCCCCCTCTCCCAATTCCGACCGCCCGCGCCCGGAGGTGCCGCACGCCTCCGGTCTCTCTCTCTCTGGGGCGGTGGCGCGCGGCGAAGGGGAAGGGCGTGTGGCCCCCGGTGCTGACCGGGGCCGGCGGTCAGGGGCCGAGCGTGCGAATGGAGCAGGCGTGCGAATGACACCGCGCGCATGCGGCCGGGGCCAAGCCCCACCAGTAATGATCCTTCCACAGGTTCACCTACGGAAACATTGTTACGACTTTTACTTCCTCTAGATAGTCAAGTTCGACCGTCTTCTCGACACTCCGGCAGGGCCGTGGCCGACCCCGCCGAGGCCGATCCGAGGACCTCACTAAATCATCCTAATTGGTAGTAGCGACGGGACGTGTGTACAAAGGGCAGGGACTTAATCAACGCAAGCTTATGACCCGCACTTACTGGGAATTCCTCGTTCATGAGGAAGAATTGCAATCCCTGATCCCCATCACGAATGGGCTTCAACGGGTTACCCGCGCCTGCTGGTGGAGGGTAGGCACAAGCTGAGCCAGCCAGTGTAGCGCGCGTGCGGCCCCGGACATCTAAGGGCATCACAGACCTGTTATTGCTCAATCTCGGGTGGCTGAACGCCACTTGTCCCTCTAAGAAGTTGGACGCCGACCGCTCGGGGGTCGCGTAACTAGTTAGCATGCCAGAGTCTCATTCTTTATCAGAATTAACCAAGCAAATCGCTCCACCAACTAAGAACGGCCATGCACTTCCACCCACGGAATCGAGAAAGAGCTCTCAGTCTGTCAATCCTGTCCATGTCCGGGCCGGGTGAGGTTTCCCATGTTGAGTCAAATTAAGCCGCAGGCTCCACTCCTGATGGTGCCCTTCCGTCAATTCCTTTAAGTTTCAGCTTTGCAACCTTTGCAATACTTCCCCCGGAACCCAAAGACTTGGGTTTCCCAGGAGCTGCCCGGCAGGTCATGGGAATAACGCCGCCGGATCACCAGTCGGTATTGTTTATGGTGGGAACTACGATAGTATCTGATCGTCTTCGAACCTCTGACTTTCGTTCTTGATTAATGAAAACATTCTTGGCAAATGCTTTCGCTCTAGGCTGTCTTGCGCCGGTCCAAGAATTTCACCTCTAGCGGCACAATATGAATGCCCCTGGCAGTCCCTCTTAATCATGGCCCCATTTCCGAAAACCAACAAAATAGAACCGAAATCCTATTCCATTATTCCTAGCTGCAGTATGCCGGCAGCCGGCCTGCTTTGAACACTCTAATTTTCTCAAAGTAAATGCTTCGGGCCCCGCGGGACACTCAGCTAAGAGCATCAAGGGGGCACCGAGAGGCAGGGGCTGGGACAGGCGGTGTCTCGCCTCGTGGCGGACCGCCAGCTCCATCCCAAGATCCAACTACGAGCTTTTTAACTGCAGCAACTTTAAGATACGCTATTGGAGCTGGAATTACCGTGGCTGCTGGCACCAGACTTGCCCTCCAATGGATCCTCGCTCAAGGATTTAAAGTGCGCTCATTCCAATTACAGGGCCTCAAAAGAGTCCTGTATTGTTATTTTTCGTCACTACCTCCCCGGGTCGGGAGTGGGTAATTTGCGCGCCTGCTGCCTTCCTTGGATGTGGTAGCCGTTTCTCAGGCTCCCTCTCCGGAATCGAAGCCTGATTCCCCTTCACCCGTGGTCACCATGGTAGGCACAGACAGTACCATCGAAAGTTGATAGGGCAGACATTCGAATGGGTTGGCGCCGCTGCGGAGGCATGCGATCGGCTCGAGATTATCTAGAGTCACCAAAGCTGCTGGGGGGGCCTGGGTCGGTTTTGGTCTGATAAATACACGCGTCCCCAGAGGTTGGCGCTCATCGGCATGTATTAGCTCTAGAATTACCACAGCTATCCAAGGAGCGGGAGAGGAGCGACCAAAGGAGCCATAACTGATTTAATGAGCCATTCGCAGTTTCACTGTACTGCCCGTGTGCGCATAGACATGCATGGCTTAAGCTTTGAGACAAGCATATGCTACTGGCAGGATCAACCAGGTAGCTGCCGCCCACGGTGGCACCGCGAAGTGTCGCGCGAGCGCCCGGACAGAGCGCCCAGATGCGCCCGGCCCGCTGGCGAACTCACCCAGCGCCAAACCCTGACCGCCCTGGGCTTCTTGAGCTGCTCCGACCTGCAGGAGCAGCATCGCGGGCAAAGACACAGCGGCGGGCGGCAGCATGGCGGTGACGGGCGCTGGCAGCAGGGACGGCGGCCGGCCACATCACGGCCCGGCGGCGCCTGGGGTGGGGAATGGCGCCACGCGCGAGAGATGCCCCTCGGCAATGGCCGACCCCAGTGGCCGGCCCTTCCCACGACGCCACGGGCAAGGATCCGGGAGCGCTGCGCAGCTTTTCACCACTCGGATGGAGCTCGAGGCTTCATCTCTCTCTCTCTCTCTCTCGCTTTTCTTCCCGGGGCCTGCACCCCGGTTCGACACTCAGCCTCGCGCTCGAAATGACAGGCGCAGCGTGCGGAACGGGGCTCGGCTGGGGCTGACCCGCCCCCCCCACCAAAGCCGAGAAAAACCCGCCCGCTGACCGGCCGCCGGTGAGGTTGGGCCGAGCGGGGCCCCGCTCACAGGGAGCAAACCCCGTCCTGGCGCGTTCCCCCACCAGGCCATGCAGAAGACGCCGGATGTGCTAGAGGAGGCAGCGACCCGATGAGGCGGGCACGGCCCGGACACCGAGGCCCCTTTTCAGCCGGGGCGGCTTGCTCTGCAGCAGGTGGCGGAACGGCAAAGGAGTGCATGGACCAGGCTCTGTTCCACCTGCGTCCGCGCCCCATCGGGTTCAGGCACTTTCGCCCTCTCTCTTTTCTCTCTCGCCTCTCTCCCTTCTCGTGGCTCAGCTCCAGCCGCACCACCGCCCGGCGCTGCTTGTGGCCGGCACCCACAAGGGCGCTACCCGGACCGGGGCCGGCACCGGCACCTCGCGTGGGTTTTTAAGGACACCTCAAGGCTCGCGGGACCATGCGGCCGTCAGACAGCTCAGGACAGTAAAGACGCCCTTCCCCAGGCCAGCGGGAGGGGCGACACCTCGCCTGCGACGGAGAGCGAATTGGAAAGGAGACCGCCCTGCCCGAGCACTGGACTCCCCCCGCCGTGGCTTTCCCCGTGACAGAGAAGCCTCGGAAGGAGAGCGGGCCTGCCAGGGGCCCTCTCCGATGCCACCTGAAAAGCCACATCGATCAGGCGCGGCTCTGGGAAGGAGCTGCGCGAACGGCGACAAGGGCCCCACGGCCATGGTCCTGGGACAACGGCGACGGCCGCCCAGCCCACCTGCGGATCGGATCGCTCGCGGCAGCAGAGGAGCGCGGGGGGTGCCGCCACCCGCCCGCAGCCAACAACGGCTCCCCTTTAGGCTAGGCAACGGCGGGACTGGACCGGCCCCTGCCGGGCTGGGAGGGGATTCGGCGGCCCTCCCCCGCCTTCCGTCCCAGGGAAACTGGCCGAGCATGCAAGAAAAAGTTCCACCGACCTGGCGCCACGGACCAACGGCTTTTTCCTGGCCTCGCGGTGGTCGGCTTTTCCTTCCGGAAAAAAAAGCCAGGGGACGGCACGACAAAAAAGGCACATGGAGGCGCGTTCACAACGACCCGTGCTAGCCACGGGGGCCGCGGGGCCAGGGGCCCAGGGAGTGGGCCGAGGTACGGACCTCACTGCCTCCCCACGACTGACCCACCGGCATCCTGCTCGCGCCTTCGTCGCAACGCTTCTCGGTGCCGCGGCTTAGGGCCGCGAGAGAAAAATAAAAAGGCTCGCGGAGGCCTGGTGGGCGCCCCCCCAACTCTGCCCGCTGCAACAAAAAGCAACGGAGCTGGCGCGGCAAACCCGGCCCCGCCCGGCATAAGCGGCTCAGCCACGACCAAGGTAGGCGAGGCGCTGCCGCCTCGCCCAGGACCAGTCCGGGGGGGCTCTCCGTCGGGTGACGGGCCGATAAAAAAAAACCCAAAAACTAGGCCAAAAAATTCTGCCCGCCACAACACGGGTCCCCGGCTTAAGGCCAAGGAAACGGGACGGCTTCAACAACACAGGCTGAGGACCACCACCGCCGCCGAGGCGAACCCACAGGCCCAAAACAACAGCAAATGATTCTGGAGCAGAGGCATGGCTTGGAGAAAACTCTCCCCTGCTTTGTCTGGGCAATCCTTAACCAGTGTGTTACATGCCTCTTGCTGCCAATTTCTTGCTCAACAGTGTGATAGATGAATCTCATTTGTGCTAACGATTGTAACTATATTTTAAATATTTTAGAAAATATTTGTTCAAAAGTAATCGAGGAAAAGGATATGGAATTAGTGTCACAAAATAGATGTTTTCAGATGTTCATGAGAAAACAGGATGCAGGATGTAGTTTGAGATAAGTAACATCCCAAAAGGCAATAGGCCTCAGGTTAATTAAAGAATCGGCCTTGACATGGACAAAATTGGGATGATTCCAGGTATCGATGAAATCATAAGGCTTCTTTTTGGAATATAATGGTGGCTTCTATAACACAAGACTTGGGGTGCATGTGCAGCTTGTGGGGTTGTTCAAAGGACATAGATTTCAAGAATCAAAAATAGGAGGAGATTGACAGAAAATTATTGATGAATATGTATTAGCATCCAGTCTAGAAGTCGTCTTTGGATTCTTTATCTTTTGTATGGGAGGCAGGGTGAGAAACGCCCCCTGTATCCTGACTGGTTTTGCTTATGCTTTATCCAAACCACTGCCAAATTATTTTGTATCTGCTTGATTATATTTGATTGCATGATTTCATATAAAATTGCTGCTCAATTAAAATTGCTGCTCAATTCTAATGTTGGTTTATTAAATTAGACATATAGGGACCTCATTCATAACAACAGCCCACCTCAGTCACCTACCCGTTGGGACTGTGCTTTCTACTGAGCCAGTCCAGCCAGAAAAGCAGCTTTAAACACACCTCCAAGAAGGCACTGATCCAGATAAAGCACATCCATTCCCCTCTGCCCAGGGCCAGTCCCCTGTACATCTGGCAGCCTGCAAAATCTAACACCCCCTCAGGCTCCAACACATTGTTCCAGCCCAAAGCATAAAAGCAATTTGTTTTGTTAAAGCTGAAGTCATTCCTGCAGGTCCTTGGCCTTCCAAGGCCAACGCTGCCACTCCAGAGGGAATCCTGTGACCCCGAGCATTTGATGGTGACCACACCAAAGCAAGAGGTGGCTCCTTCAGCAGGAGAATGGCACATGGCAGTGCTGTGCCTTTGTGTCCCCAGCCTTCCCCCCATTGTTTCAGCAATGGCAGCTACACTTAGGCAGCTTCAGCAGAGCTTCTTTGTGTTGGCTGAGTGCAGATCAGGACTCCCAGCCCACCTCTAACAGCAGCTTGCAATGACAACAGCACCTGCACACTGAGGTATTTCGCTGGAGCCAAGCCTGTCACAAGCACACACCCTCTTCAAACTTCCCATCAAACAGAAAGGAGAAGAGCAGGAAAAGGCTACCTTTGGACCAGTCTTCCCCAGCTCTACACATGGGCCAATTCTGGGTAGAAAACTCCTGCCAGTGATGGCCTTCTTCTTCATGTTGAGAAACTTCTCCCACAGGAACTTAGAGGGAAGCAGCTGAAAGGCAAAAATAAACCAGCTAGAGCCTCAGAGGTGGGCTTGTTCACAAAGGCTTTTCTTGAACAAGTGGCACTGGTGAACAATTTGTGGTCACATTGTCCAGGACAGTCCTGGAAGCCCTGCAAGTTGCTTGCTGAAATGCTCAGCACCAATAAATTAACAATACAGAGTGCAATACACATACTCCAACCACATGGCTCTGTCCCATCAGCATCTCCGTGATTGCATGTGACATGGTTGGGGATTTCTGCTCTTTGGGCATTTCTTTCCTCTTTAGGTTCATTGGATTGAGGCAGTGACCTTTTCAAAGAATGGGGAGGAGCTCTCAGAACTGCCCTGACTCCATCCCTGTACAGCACTGAGAACTCACAGCAAGGAGATAGCACTGCTGGGTGAGTCCAAGAGAGGCAAGAAAGGAACGCTGCACCAAGAGTGAGGAGCACAGGAATGTGTCCAAGTTGTAGTTCTCTCTGGTAATTAGCATTTGTTTTCTCTCTCTGGGCTCACAGACCCATGCAGAGAAGAAAACAGAGGGATCTCCTGGACAGAGCCTCAGCAGTGGGGCATCTTCAGTCAAGTGAGCTCCAGACACCAAGGGACCTTTGTGGCCCTGGCTCCAGGGAGCAGGAAAGAACTGTACAGCCCTCAAGATTCCTACCAATCCAGAGCTTTCAAGAGAAGCCAACTCCTTTGGGACAGATACCATCAACACATGGTAAACCAAAATCAGGGGACAATTCCCAGCACAGGAAGATTTCCACCATCCTGCAGAACAAAGGTGTGATGGTGTTCACAGGGGTCTTAGGATGAGGGAAGAGACGAGGATCTGACTCCATGGTTCAGCAGGCTTGATTTATTATTTTGTGATATATAATTTATTAAAACTACACTAAAAGAATAGAAGAAAGGATTTCATCAGAAGACTAGCTAAGAATAGAAGAGGAAGGAATGATAACAAAGGCTTCTGGCCTGGACTCTCTGTCTGAGCCAGCTGGGCTGTGATTGGCCATTAATTACAAACATCCAACATGGGCCAATCCAAGATCCACCTGTTGCATTCCACAGCAGCAGATAATCATTGTTTACATTTTGTTCCTGAGGCTTCTCAGCTTCTCAGGAAGAAAAATCCTAAGGAAAAGATTTTTCATAAAAGATATCTGGGACACAAAGGTGCTGAGACATTTTCTTCTGGACGTGCTGCAGCAGATAACTTGCTTTGCTGTACACTGTGTCTGCAGGGCTGGATCTGTGCCCACACAGGAGCTGGGAGAGAACAGCTGCTTTGGAAGCTCTTCCAGCTGGGACCAGCCCTGTCTCACAGGGCTTTGGGCAGAGTTTGAGCTTCCGCCCCAACATGCTCAGGTGCCCAAGGGCAGCTTGGTCTTGACACCAGCAGGGGGCTATTTACAAATCACAAACGGGACAGGGCTGCTGTGGAACTGCCTTGAGCTGTCTTATTTTCCAGCATCAGTCTCATTACATGGTTATGACAATGGGAAGATGCCAGCAGCTCACATCCCAGGCAGCAGACCAAGAACTTAATGTTACAACTTCCTTTATAAGTTTCTTGACCAATCACATAAAGCAAAAGCACATTGACAGTAGTTCTATCCAACCACTATAAGCACTCGTACCTTTGGTTAAAACAATGCTTGCTTATTTTGAATACAATACCTGCTTGTAAGCCTTAAAGCACAATGCACAGAGCTCCATTATTAAGCCTAAACCCTCCTAATATCTTGCTAGATAAACTTTTCTGTAGCTTAGGGAGTTATTCTAGACAAGCGTTAATACACAGACCACTGTTCTATTTGTCCTTGCTTTTCTACTTTTTAAATAATTTTTCTGCTGGCCTATCTCATGGAAGCTGCTTAGCTCTAATCACAGTTCTACTGTATCTGAGGCTGCCTTTTGCAGCTTTCCCAAAACCCACTGCTTTTGTAGATTCCCACAATTCCCCCTCTCTGTTCATCTCAAAAGAAACCTTCATAATTGTGTCGTTTATTACTAGTGTTTCGTAGCCTTACTAGAATATTTCTGCTTATTACCTACTTAAAGCATTTTCTTGCTTGCACTGAAGCAGGGGCAGGGAGGGCAGGGACACCAGGGCAGTTTGCAGCCTTAACACAGCCCAGTGGGTACTTACAGTGAAAGATGTCAGTCTTTCCCTGGACAAAAGACGAGGTGTCGAGGTCTTCTTTGGGAATCCAGAAGCCATTTTGAAGGCACGATCTCCCAGATGAGTGACAATGCCTCAACAAAACTGGAAGAAGCAACAATGGAACTCTGAAAATCCAGAACCCAGTTCATGGCAGATTCAAGGCATATACTGGTGCTAAAAATTTTCTATGATTTGAAAGCAGCTATGTGCTTGTTTGGTCTAAGTAGCTAGTATGTTAGGCCTCTAGTTGGACTTTATTTGAACTATAGGGCTGCCTTGTGCAATTCAAAGATGGATCATACTGAAACCTGGAGCTAAAAATCTGAACATTAAGAATAGTTAGAACAGACAAATCTGCAGCCTAAATATTACTTTAAAATGGCAAGAGTGGATATCCTCTTCTTTAGGCTAAAGCACCCCTGATCTCTCAGCTGCTCCTCACAGGACTTGGGAGAGACTGGAATGTTATGGCTAATGGCTTAAAAATTGTTATAAAGGACTTTCTGCCCATTGGGACAAAACTGTATAAAGAAGCTGCGACCACCCAAGCCCACTCTTCCCTGAAAATGCCTCTGGACTGGAACTTGGCACTGGGAGTTAAGCTGCCTAAGGGAACTTGAGACAAGACAAAGGTGACACTATTGTCCCATTAGCTCAGGGCTGGGGAGAAGTGAACAAGGCTGCAGAGAAAAACCTTTCCACAACAAAGCCAAACCCAGCAGCTTTCCTGAAAATCAGCTCTGTCTGGCTTCAAGGTGGGCAAGTCATAGCCACAGACTCGTCTGCTGAGGCCAGGTTTGCACACAAACCTCCCATCAAAGACCTCCACAGTGCCCCCAGACCCATTCCTGAGGCCTTGCACCAGATGACTGCAGGGCACGCAAAGTAACACAACAGATCTGAAAATCCAGAAGCCAATTGATGGCAGACTCAAAGGACAGACAGATGCTAAAGATTTTATATTATTTGAAAGTAGCAATAGACAGAGTCCAACTTGCCCCACCCCAGGGAGGCACCTGGGAGGTCCCACCTTGCCCAAATCTGCATGAATCCATTGGAGTCTTACGTTTTGCGAGACCTCACCACAGAGAAGACCAGAAGAGGATTTGATGGTATGCCAATGGGATCCATGGAATGGTGATGTTTTTCACTTCATCTGTCTCTGTCACTCTCCTTCTTCCCCTTCTTCCCAACCCCCCATCCCCCCCCCCCGCCCCTGCCACCCCCCGCTTCTTTTTCTTTTCCTTTCTCTCTCTCTTCCTCACATTTACTGTTACATAAAATCCAGACTATTGATTTTGGCATATGGTCTCGTTTGCACCTCAATTCACAGGCCTCTCCCTAATAATTTTAATAGCCAGATGATAACAACCCACTGAAACTTGATGAAACTTGAACAGACCTCATTCACCTTTAAGCAGTTTAAGCAACCACTAGACGGGAAAAAAAAGTATAGACCAGTACATTTAGAAAATGTTGCATTCCTTCAGTGCAAAACAAAAAGCACAATCAGTAGAGCATATATTGTTCATCCACTCAGCTGTGCATTGTGGTGGTGTTCCCAGGGGTCTTAGGATGAGGGAAGAGATGAGGATCTGACTCTTGATTTATTATTTTATGATATATATTCTATTAAAATTATACTAAAAGAATAGAAGAAAGGATTTCATCAGAAGGCTAGCTAAGAATAGAAAAAGAAAGAATGAATAACAAAAGCTTGTGTCTCAGACAGAGAGTCCGAGCCAGCTGACTGTGAGTGGCCATTAATTAGAAACAACTCTAGGAGACCAATCACAGATGCACCTGTTGCATTCCACAGCAGCAGATAACCATTGTTTACATTTTGTTCCTGAGGTCTCTCAGCTTCTCAGGAGAAAAAACCCAAAGGATTTTTCATAAAACATGGCAGTGACAGTGCAGACCACTGAACTGCTGCACCAGAAGACGGGCATTATCCCATCCTGTATTTCCCTTTGGCATTCTCTCTCAGAGTGCAGATGAGACAAAACCAAAAAGTTCAACTTGAGTCAATCTTTACCTTCAAAGGAAATTCAGGAACTTTCTGCAGAGGCCAATGCTCTGCACACTGATGAACTCCTTGCAGAGGCCAATGCTCTGCACGCTCAGGAACTTTGCAGAGGCCAATGCTCCGCGAACAATTCCCCTGGCTAATGGCCCAGTGAAGCTGCCTGCAGGAGCCCAGGCTGCGCACAACCAGCCAGGGCCGCGTTCTCAGGCAACTGAGGCCGCGCCGCTGTCACAGATGCTGCCGCCGCCTTCGTGGTTTCCAGGCAGCCGCGGAACCCGGCAGCCGCCGCCCTTTCCCGGATCCTGCCCCTCCCGGCCCCGCACGCCCCCCAAGATGCTGCCGGGGCTCGGGGGCTTCGTCTGCCTGGGCTGGGGCTTGGCCTCCCCTGCGGGACAAGGTGAGGGGGGGTCCCCGGCGGTCGTGTCCCCCCGGGAGCGTGGGTGAGTCCCCCATGTCCCCCCCAAGCCGGGGTCACCCCCTTTTCTCTGCCCAGAGCTCCTGAGCCAGCTCCTGCTGTCCCCTGGGAGGGGCTTTGGGGAGCCCCCCGGGGACCCCCTTGAATGCCCATTCCTGGGCACTGGGACCCTTCGCATCTCCTTCCCCAGCTGCAGGACCCCCTGCACCCCCTTATCCTGCCCCGACACCCCCTGCACCCCCTTTCCCGGGTATCCTCCTCTGCCAGCCCCTGGATCCCCCGTTTCCATGAGCCCGGGGACCCCCGGACCCCATTCCCGGCCAGCCCGGGGCACCTCAGCCCCAGGCCTTCCTTGGCCCGGCGAGCGGTGACGTCACTGCAGACTCGGGCCGCCATTGGCCAGCAGCAAAGAGCGGCGCCAATGGCGGGGCCGGAGGCGGCTCAGGGGCCGTCAAGAGCCTTGAGCTGTGAGGGGCCCTGAGGGGCCATGAAGGGCTGTGAGGTGTCACTCTTGCGCTGAGAATGACACAGGAACAGGCAGGAGGCAGTATTGCAGAAAGACTAAAAGAAGGTTTAATTCAAGAGAACCGTGCGGTTTTTATAGAGTCATACGATATATTCTGTTTGATTGGCTCTTTAACAAAAACACATTCTTTAGACACCGTCCTTGAGAAGAAGAGAAAGATGAAGTAGAAGAACACCACCTGCGGATTGTTTATACTGAAGTTCTCACATTCTTACAGCTTGCTACTAATTCTCACAAGCTGCTGTGAGAAACACTTGCTGTTTCTCTCTCTCTGTCCCATGGCATCCACAGTGAGGGGCTGTGAGGGGTCTTGGGCAACTGTGAGGGAGCCATGAGGGGCCTGTGAGGGACCATGGGGAACTGTGTGGTGTTATCTTTTTATACTAAAAACTACGTGTACACTATTTACAATAACTTCTCAATACTTATCACCTATGTTAGACAGTGAGTTTTTACTCTAAACTAATCTAAAAATGCCAACATCACTTAAAAGATGGAGGAAGAAGGAAAGGAAGGAAGGAAGGAAGTGTGATAAATGAATTCACTGGATTCAAGGATCATACAATTATAAATTTATTGTTATTATTATGCAAGCAAGAAGAAGCAAAGTTCAGCGCGTGGCGGCCGGGAGTCTCCGCTCCTCTAGGCTCGCACCGTTCCTATCCCCAAAGTCCACCTTTTATTGCCTTTTTCTCCCGGGTCCAGGGATGACGTGGTCTGTCTTTTGCGCTTGCTCGTTCAGTTGCTAGGGGGTCTTTTTCTGCCTTCTGGTGGTCGTGGGATGAAGGCTCCAGGTCTTCCTCTTTGAACCGCTGAGTGAACTTTTCCTTCTAAGGCATACCTATACAGTGGAATTTTCAGAACACTATACGATTCCTGCAAGCCTAAGCAATTCTTGTGAGTTTAGGCATTGTTATTACAGCTCTCCTCTGTGACCTCTTGGGTGAACTTTTCTTTACCATGGAATTCCCAAAGCACTATAGGATTCCTGCAAGCCAAGCAACCATATGTGAACCATATGTGGCTATACATTTAAAATAAAGCGGTTTTAGCTATTTAGTTATGGCTTTGATATTGTATAATTATTTAGCTATTGATTAAATTAATGAACAAATATATTGCTACTTATTACACCAAGGTCTCAGCTCAAATGCTGTGTTTAATTCTAAGCTTTGCTGACAAGACCAAAGGTCCGACATTTCCCTGCATTTGGGTTTCCAACAACACTGATGCTGTTAGTTGCAGAGTGCCCGGGATCCGTCTTGCCAGTCAGCTCTGGCAGGAGGGAGGCAGCTGCCAGGGGGCTGCTTGTGGCCTCTGACAGCCCCATTGCTCAGGGCTTGCCAGCGCCCCAGCCCCTCAGGCCCTGCCCCAGCCCAGCCAAGCTGCCCGGCAGCAGCGCCGCAGCCCCACAGCAGCTCCAGAGCAGCCCCAGCCAGAGGCACCTGGGAGCCCTCGGCAAGGCAGGCAGCAGCACACGGGCGGGAGGAGATGGATGGCGCTTCCTGCCTGGCATAGGGCTTGTGGCCATCTCCAGGCACCGCTCTGGCAGGGATCCCCGCAGCTCCAGCCCCTGCCCAGCCGCTCTGTGGGCAGCACAAAGGCTTCAGCAGAACCACCAAAGACCAAGGGGCTTCTGGCCATTTTCCCTGCAGCACTGCATGCCTGGGCAGCTGGCTGAGCACAAGCACCCTTTTCCTTCTCCTCCCCTATGCCCTGTGGACCCTGGGCAGCAAAAGAAAGATCTTGGGAGTCTGTCTATTATAACATAGTCTATATTTACATTGGAAAGGAAAAGGATAAAAGGAAAAGAACATTCTTGAAGAAAAAGAAAATTCATCCTGACTCAGGTGGCCCCAGCAAAAAGAGCTTCTGGGATCAGCTCTCCTCAGAGCTCCAGCAGGGCAGGCAGCCGAGCTGTGAGAGACGAGGCCGTGTCTTCCACGCCCTGCGCAGGTGATTTCGGAGCCACTGGAAGCTGGAGATGGGAGCCCGCTCTCCTGCCTTGAGGATGCACAGAGTTTGAATTGCCAGGCTTCCGACGGCGAGGCTGATGTCATTTGTTTTGTCTTCAAGGGCTGCAAGAGAGAGGAACAGAGCCACGGTCAGAAGCTGGAGCTGCGGGGAGCCGAGGAGAGCTGCCTGCCAGGGCCATCGCAGCTGGGTTTTGCCATGGCCAGGAGGGAGCAGGGAGCAAGGGGATCAGCCCGAAGCTGCTGGCCAAGAATGGGCCACGAGGACCTGAAATCTCAGGGTGCTCTGCCCCCGGGAGCAGAGCCCTCTGCAGCCGGGGCAGGGCTTGCAGCTGTCCCCGGCAGCCCCCGCTGTCAGCCCGCTGGCCTCACTCACCAGTGCAGATCAGCTGCAGCTCTTGCTGCTGCCCCCTCAGGTGCCGCCCGGCCATGCCTGTGAACACAGAGCCTGTCAGGGCGCCAGCGGCACAGCTCCCTGCCGGCGGCGCTGCCGGCGCTGTGGCCACACGGGCTGCTGGCCCGGCAGGGCTCAGCCCGGGCCCTTGCCGCACGCTGCCGCCCCAGAGCACGGCTGCCAGAGGGCGGCAGCAGCAATGCCCAGGCCGGGCGGGGCTCCACGGCGCTGGGCCCGGCTGGCGCTGCCGGGGCAGCAGGCGGGGCTGGGGCCGACCTGTGGCGGGCCGGGCCGGGGAGGGAGCCCGGGCTCGTGGCTCACCCATGAACCTGACGGCCGCCTCTCGCAGGGGCTCCTGTGGGCTCCGCAGGTAGCGCAGGGCCCGGCGCAGGTGCTCGGCCGCTCTGTTCCTGTCCTCTGCCAGCTGCAGAGAGCGGCAGGAGGGAAGGGTTGGCGCGGGCTCAGCCCCTGGGCCGGGCGCTGCCTGCGCCCCGCCCCGGCCTCCCCTGGCCGCACAGGCCTGAGGCGCGGCCAGCAGCCGCTGGCCAAGGGCTCCCGAGGGCAGGGGGCAGAGGGCCGGCTGCTGCCCGGGGAGCCGCGGTGCCGGCCCGCAGCCCCGCCGGGCCGGGGCTCCGTGGACACCCGGCAGGGGCCCACGGGAGCCTGGAGAAGAGCCCCCGCGGCCTCTGGCTGCAGCAGCGGGCAGGGGCACAGCTGCTCGGCCCCGCACACTGAGCTACGCCCTCAGGGGCCTTCTCCAGGCTGAGCCTGTGGCTTCCAGGCCGTCCTTACCAGGCACTTGCTGAACTTCCACAGTTTCTGCTCCTTCAGCAGCTTTTTGAGATCCCTCCTCTTCATGAACTTGACCGCATAAAGCAGTGTTTCCCGAGAAGCCTGGAGAGCAGCAGAGACGTGGAGATGGCCCCACAGCCCAGGGCACGGGACCCACCTCCCCGTGCCATGGCCTGGAGGAGGCTGCGGTCCAGCAGGCGCAGGGCAGGAGGCAGCCCAGCCCCCTGCCAGGGGGACAGCAGCAGCCCACCAGTCCTCACCTCTGCCACACGCTGATTCTCATCATTGCAGTGGAAGAAGAGTGGAAGCAGGCTCTGTTGCACAGGGCTTTCCAAAGGTTTTTCTCTCTCTTCCAAATACTCCATCATGTCTCGGAAGAGTTTGATGGAGAGCAGCTGTACCTGGCTATTATCCTGTATGAAAAAAAAGGAAAAACTACCTCAGCATTGGCTCCTCCAGGGCCCCCTGGGCACAGGGCTGGAAATGCACAGGGCACGCAGTTTCCAGGCAGCAGCCAGTGGCTGTAGCTGGGGGCACAGAGCCTTACGTGGTCAAAGAGTGGCAGGAGCGCCTCAGCCAGCTGCAGGGCAATGGGGGTTGCCATCAGAATGTGTTTGTGCAGGAGTATAAAGCTGAGTGTGATGAGTGTCATCCCAGCTATCTCTGCATCATTGTCCCCCAGTAGGTCCATGAGGCTTTCGGTCAAGCTCCACATTCTTTCGGCCTGTGCGGAACACAAGTCTGTGAAAGGCCAGCCTGCTGCTGCAGGGCCCAGAGGCCAAAGGCCTGTCCCGAAGCACTGGGGCAGCTGAAGTGGGAGGCAGGAGAGCTGGGAGCAGCTGCCCCAGCACCCCAAGCCCAGGCAAGGCCAAGCCACTGCGTTCTCAGCACAGCTTCAGCCACCGCCCCCTTCTCACCATTGAGGGATCATCAATGAGCTCGAGAAGGGCCCTGAGCGCCAGGCGACGCCTCTCCCTGCACTCGCTCTGAAGGTACCGTGAAGAGACCTTCACAACACTGTCCCCACATTCACCGGGGTCCAGGCACTCAAGGACCTGAAAGGCACAGGGCAGTGACAGGGAGCCGGCCGGCAGGAGCCCAGAGCCGCACAGGGCTGGGCCCAGGCAGCAGCAGCAGCAGCAGCAGCAGCAGCAGCAGCAGCAGCAGCAGCAGCAGCACAGGGCGCGGGCACCGTCCCAGGTGGCTGCGGCGACGAGAGGGCAGAGAGCTGGGAGGCAGCTCAGCCAGGTAGCGCTGGACACCCGGCTCACCTCCACAAGGAATGCCAGGGCGGGCAGATCCCAGTGTGGCTCCTGTGTGCTGAGCAGCCAGAGGAGGTGGAGTGCAATACTGGAACACAACCGAAGACAAGCATGGCGCATCTCCCTAGGAGGGCGAAAAAAGGGACCAGGAAGCTGAGGAAATCTCTCCAAGGACAGGCTCACAGAGCCTGGTGGTCTTTCACCACCGTCCTGCAAGGGGCCCTGGGCCCTTAAGGAGGTGTCTCCTGCTGCGCTCTCTCCCCTCCAAACCTTTTCCAGTCTGCTTGGCCGTCCCTCAGTGTGTCCTTAGGCATCCCTCAGTGTGTCCCAGGGCCTCGGGGTATGTGTGGGACAGCTCAGGCACAAAGCACAAATGCCGGGAGCAATGGGGAGAAGGGGAGTCTCACCTGGCCAGCAGACCCACGGCATAGTGGCGGGTGTCAGCACAGAGCAGCGTGTCCCAGCCACGTTTGCGTTCTACTGACACTACCACATCCTTGTACTGCTTTTGGCAGAGCAGGGACTTCAGGGTCTGCACTGCGAACCTGTATGCACAGCAAAGGCCAGGTCACACAGGTAGCACTGGCTCCTTGGCAGGCCACGTGGCAGGGACAGGAGGAGTGGGATGGAGCACCTGTTGGGGCTGATGGCAAGGCCGTGCTCTTCCAAGCATTCCTTCCAGAAGGTTTGCACCTCCTCTGGCATCTCCTCTGTGCTGAAGAACACTTGGAAGAGCAGATGCACAAATAGGCGGGGGAAATACGGCCTCACCACACGTGGGACAGGGGGCTCCTGGAGGATCTTCCACATCACCACGGTTGCCTGCAAAGGACAAAGCCCCCCGAGACAGCGCTCAGTGCCCAGGTGTCCGTGTGGCAGGGCCCGAGCTTGGCAGGGAGAGGCCCGGAGAGAGGCAGGGGGAGCACAGGGCCTGCTGGGCCTGAAGCTGCCCCGTGGGCCAGGTTTCAGGCCAGCGCCTGAGGCAGGCAGATGCAGTGGGGGAAGGAGGATGGAGAGCTCTGGAGAGGCGGCCTTGGGGCCAGCAAAGGCCACTTGCAGAAACTCACAGCCAGGCCAAAGACACCCGTTTGGTCCCCATCGGAGGTGCACGTGCTGTGCTCTGGCCAGCTCCCCAGCACATCCAGGAGGATCAGCTGCACTGGCTCTGCAGTCCTGGACGAGCACATGATGGTCTTCCACATGGTGATGGCAGCTCTGCGGGGTCAGAGCTCTGTCTCAGGTGGGGTCTCAGACACAGCACTGGGGGGAGCTGAGCTGGCTGCCAGTTCTGCCTCTGCCCACTGGCCCTGGCCAGCAGCAGCCAGGCAGCCCAGGCCTGTGGGGACAGAGCCCTGAGGGGCAGGGAGGGAGCATGGCAGCAGGTTTAGGGGCCGACGTGCCAGGGCTGGGAAAGGCAGCAGCCAGAGGGCCCTGGAAGTCTCTGTTGCTCAGACACCTGGGACAGGCTGTACAGGGTGATGGGCTAGGGAGGCCTGAGCCCTCTGGGCAGGTGGGCCCCATACCTGTCACAGGACGGGGCCACACGCAGGAGCGTCAGGACTGTGTCACCCGGGTGTGCTTTGGTGAGTTGCAGCAGGGCCTCCTCCAGCCTGTGCTCGGCAGAATCATTGGCCAGGAGCCACTGGTGGATGAACCTCACCATGGCGGGCACCTGGAGAAGGCACAGGGAGACTTGGGAAGCTGCCAGAGGGAGCAATGTCCCCAGGGTCCCCAGAGAAGTACTTCCCTTCCCAGCACACTGCCATGGCCTCAAAGGCTCCCAGGGACAAGCAGGCGTGGCTGGGGAAGCCACGTGACTCATGGGGGAATGGAAGCCTGGCCCCAGGCTGCTTACTTGTTCTGGCCTGGCAACACCCTTCTCCAGGAGCAAATCCAGCAGGGCGGCACTGGTCTCATGATGGAGGAGCTCTGAGTGAGCTCTGAGCCCAGTGCCCATGGTGATGGTCTCTTCCTGCTGAATGCTCCGGATGAAGTCGCAAACAAACTGTAGGAGAAGGGCAGGAAGCCGGGGATGTTGCATGGAGTTCTGCACACACGGTGCTGGGCTGAGCAGGGACAGCAGGCCCAGCCCAGCTGGGGGTGGCTGCAGGTACCTGCGCTGTTCTGCGGAAGAGGCCACGGCTGGATTCCTGCTCTTGTGTGCGCTCCACGGCTGCATCTGGCAAAGAGCGAGCGCAGCCAGAGCTGAGGGGCTGCAGGAGAGGCCGGAGAACACAGCCCAGCCCTGTGCCCCCCAGGCAGGGAGAGCCCCGGGATGCCCCAGGGGATGGAGCACGGCCACTGCGGGGTGTCTGCCCGGGCCCTCTTCCATCCTGTCCATGGGCATTTCCCCAGGGGATTGCATGGGATGGCATGGGATGGCATGGGATGGGATGGGATGGCATGGGATGGGATGGGATGGGATGGGATGGCATGGCATGGCATGGCATGGCATGGCATGGCATGGCATGGCACGGGATGAGATGGGATGGGGCCAAGTTGGCTGCAGGCTCCAGCCCTGCGGCCCAGCTCTGCCACTCACCCTCCTGGGGTGGATGGAAAGGCACCACCTCCTCAGTCTCATGTGCTTGGGCAGCTCCAGGGCCTTCTTCCTCCTCCTCCTCCTCCAGCCAGGCCATCTTGGGCACTCTCGGGGGTCTCTGCTCCATGTCTCTGACTGGAGCTACTTGCAGGAGAGGTGCCCTGGGAAAGCTCCGGGGCACCATATCCCATGCTCTGCCCTTGAGGGCAGCTGCAGAATAGAAGCCTCGCAAGGCCACGGGTCACCGAGTCCTGTGGTCTGGCCTCAAGCTCAGCTGCAGGAACAAGGCTGCGGAAAAGCTCGGGCTCAGACGGGAACAAGCGTGCTGTGCGGGGGCTCCTCACGGCACTGCTCTGTCCCGTTGTGCCCCGTTGCGGGCTCCCAGCTCCCGGGCAAGCTTCTATTTCCCACGTGTCACAAAGGGCCCCTGGACACCGGGTTCCGTTCCATGGCACGGTGACCGTGCTGCAGCATGCCACCCAGGGCTCTTGCACACACTGCCGCCTGCCCTGGGGCCGCCCCCAGCCCAGCCAAAGTGGCCCAGGCTGGAAGGAATGCCTGGCCCCAGGTGTCTAAGGCAGCCCCACAGGATCTTTAGGAAGGGCTCAGAGCATCAGCAAACGCTGCCCTGCTCTGCGGGCTCAGGGCAGCAGAAGGAGCCCCCAGGGCTGCTGACGCAGCCGCGCTGGGAAGGGCACGGGGCCTTCCAGGGAAGCTGGCATGGCCTCCTTGGGACACGTCCCGGCCCGTGGCCATCCCAAACCCATGGGTGTGACATGCACAGGGAACGTGTGGGCCCGGGCACGAATGCTGCTCTGAGCCCTGGGGCCCGGGCAGCGCTGACAGCAGCAGCTGTGGCAGAGTCCCCGCCCAAGCAGAGCTGCCACCCCCCAAGCCCTGGCAGCGCTGGTGCCCGTCTCCTGCCCCAGAGACCTGTGCCCCCGGGGGGTTCTGTGCCACAGGGAGCCAAAGCCCACCTGCATTGGGGGCTATGCTCCTTCCTGCAGGGGCTGATGGGCAGAGCACCTGGAGCAACTGCTGGCAAGACTTGGTCTCTGTCAGATGATGTTTCTCCTTCCTGAAATGTATTTTTTTCATGGAAGGCATTCGCAGTAGCACCACAACACCATCCCTTTCAGAGTTTCCCAGGGCAATTAGATTGCAAAGTAACACTGTGATGTTTCCTTGTGCTTTTCTCACTCTCTTTCCTGCATTCTGGGAAAAATAGAATCTGCCCAGGCTCTGATATTCTCGGCTTCAGTTGCTGCCTGTCTGGCTGTGGCAGCTCATGTCCAAACAAAACTGTGTCCCTGCTGAGCACAGCAATGGGTGGCCACAAATAGCAAGGTTCTCCAGTGAACATGAAGGCAGAAACGTGGAAGTACAGAGGATAAGGATAACTCTGGGAGGAGAAGCTGTTCAGTGTCTCTGATTACGGTGCCCGCACCCTGAAGCAGCAGCCAGGAGAAGTGCTGTAAGCAGACACGTGCAGTTTTGGGCACCACAATATAAAAAGCAAGCCATTAGCCAGAATGCAAAGGAGGACTGCAAGGATGGAGTGTGGTCTGGAGGGGCAGCCCTAAGTGCAGCTGAGGCCACTCTAGTCTGTTCAGCCTGGAGGAGAGTAAAGGGCGTCACTGTGGTCTCCAACATCCTCCTGAGGGGAATCAGAGGGGCTGCTGCAGCTCTCGTCACTCTTGGGAGCAGTGACAGCACTCGAGAAAAGGGCAGGGAGCTGGGACAGGGCAAGTTTCATTTCCATATCAGGAAAAGGTTTTTCACCCAGAGCACGGTCGGGCACTGGCACAGGTTCCCCATTGACGCAGCCCAGCGGAGCCCGGGCCAGCTCTGGGGAAAACTCCGGCGCTGTGCCAGGAGTGGGGAATGGCCAAGGCATGGGCTCTGCCTGCGGCTGAACCTGATGAGCCACTGCTCAGTGGCTCAGGATCTAATAACTGCGGCATGGAGCAGGCAAAAGAGAAGGAGGAGGCTCCTCCATTGTGAGGTTCCACAGGCAAAGGTTTATTCCAAGGGAAGGATTCAGAAGCAAAGAGCCACCAGCACTTCTGTGCACGGGATTTTATAGGGGTACAACTCAGGGGGTGGATACAAACCATTGAGCAAGAAGGAATCTGCAGGGCAGGAGCGAGGGGATTACATCAGTTGCTTGGGACTAATTAGGACAGATGGGAGGAGAGGGTAGGTGCCATGGATGAGTGGGGTTTCCTGCAATAGGGGAATTCCAAAGGGGTGGTGCAGTCAGGGATTGGTCCAAGACAAAACTGACAGGGAAGGTTCAGGAATAAAGAGCTGGGTTACCTTGACAGGCAGGGAAGGAGCTGGAACAAAGAGTGGGGAATGGCATGAGGGACAACTTTGAGGGAGGGCAAAACCTAGGGGTAAACCAACTTGGGGAAAACATGGGGTACATTTAAACAAACTATTATAAGATAACTGATAAATAAACACAAACTGCAACACCCCAGGGAAATGGGCACAGCACCAAGCCCATCTGAGGTTGAGAAATCTTTGAACAACATTGAGCAGTCACTCAAGCTTTTAGACACTACATCAAAAGTCAAGGGTTGTGAACTCTAGGTTTACATGAGTATATACTCCTGAGTTTTACTTTAGGCAGTGTTTTAAGAAACTTGTTTTATGTCCAATCATAGCCCAGTTCCTTGTAGATTGTGTGGAACGTGTAATCCTTTTGTTTTCATTGCTTGTTAGGACTATAGAAAAGAATATTGGTGCTGGGTGACTCAGAGACACCCAGTGTGTGTTAAGTGCAGTATACAGGGCATAAAGAGAAGGAAAAGAGAAGAAGTAGTAATACATACTGGTAAGTTTGGAAATTAAGATAACATTAAGAATGAATAACACAAGAAGTAAAAATGTTATTAAAAAGAGTCCACTAGAATGTATTTTAGCACATGAGAAAGATTTGGGAGGAATCCCAGTGGGTAATTTTTCAAAGAAAGGTAATCTGATTAAATACTCTACCCAATGGTAGTAGCCTTGGTATCAGTTAGAAAGTGGTGAAAAGCGATCCCCTTATGGAACTTTAAATTATCATACATTGTGACAGTTGATGTTATTTTTATGAAAAGAAGAAAAATGAGATCATGTGATATATGCAGACGTGTTTTTTACCCTGGAGAATAAACCTGAGTGGCAGAAAGAATGTGGCTTTGATTTGGCCCCACAGGACCCTTTAGTCCTAACCTTGGAAAGAAGTAACAGGCAGAAAATAAAGAGATGCTGTTCAGCATGTAGCATAGGGCAGAGATGTTTGAAATTGGCTAAAAAGCATGAGGAAGATTGTGTTCTAGGTGTCCAAGAGTTACAGCCGAGTTACCCCAGGCCAGCTTGGGTACAGTCCCCCTCACCCAACCACTCCGCACCCTGAATGAAACCCAAATGGCAGTGAGGATGAGATGAATAATCCTGGGGAGGGGACAATTTCAGAGACCCCAGTGACAACCAACACAAGGAATAAAACCAGGAAAGCTTTGCCTTTAGTCACCCCTTTAAGGCAAGTAGTGGGTCCCCAAGGAGAAGCCATGTGGGTGAATTTCTGCTTTTCTACTAGTGATCTGAAGAGTTGGCAGGAAAAAGTTAAAATTTCTAGAGAAAACCCCAGCAAAGTAGCAAAAAGATTTGAGTTCATAGTCAAGAATCGAGACCCAGACTGAGGTGATACTGATTTCATGCTGACAGAGCTAAGAAAACCAGCAAAAGAGTTGGTGATAAAGGTAGCCAGAGCCCATGTGCAGGGACAAATTGCTAGTGGAGCCTGACAAGATACAGTGGACCAGCTGTTTCCTACTGTAAACACTTTGTGGGACCCAAATGATGCAGGCAGCTGTGCAATGGTAGCCAGATACCAGGAACTAGTCAAATTTGAATTAAAAATGCCATTCCAGAAGCAATGAATTGGTCAGTAATATATAATGTTACACAGGGACAGCACGAGTCACCCACTGACTTTGTGAACAGGCTCTGAGCAGCTGCACGGAAACGCACAGCCCTGGATCCCTGGTCGGATATGGGAAAGCAGCAGTTCCTTTCCCTGATGTTTGGGCAATCTAGCCCAGATGCCAGGCAGGAACTTGAGAAGCTGAAAGAGCCTGTAAAGAGAGACTTAAAGGCATTAATGAAAAAGCATAGAAGGTGTATGATAATAAAGACAGAGAAAAAGAAAAAGAACTCCCTGCAGCCACAGTGGCAGCTCTGGATCAGCTCCAGGGAGAGGACGTGGGCGGGGATGAAGCAGAGGCAGGGACCAAAATACCAGAGGCAGAGGAGGTTCAAAGCAGCCACAGGCCAAGCTGGGGCCAAATCAATGTGCATATTGTAAGAAAGGACACTGGAAATGCCAGTGCCCAGAGTTAGCAGACACAGTACACAAAACTCTTGTAGCCACTCTAGATGATAAGAAATGACCAAGACTGGCAGATCTTACCCTAGCAGGCCCACTGGTTAAAATACAGCTGAAGAATGAGAAAGAAGTTGAATTTTTAGGAAATACTGGAGACACATTTTCACTCTTGAATCAAGCATTGATACCCAAAAGTGAAAACTGTCTTCAAGCAAGAGGAGCCACTGGCCAGCCAGAACAATGCATTCTTCTTAAACTGCTTAAATGTAAAATTGAGAAGAAAATGAGAATACATCAGTTTCTTGATTTACCAAACTCACCCAAATCTGCGCTAGGCAGGGATTTGCTGGAAAATTTAGAAGCGACAGTTCAGCTTAAAAAAAGAAAAATGAAATTTAAGGTACCTGAAGCCAAATTGGTTTTAGCATTAGGACAGACAATTGACACAAGACCAACAAACAATAATAACTCTTTAGAGCAAGTGTTGAATCAGGTGTACCCAAGAGTAGGGGATACCGATAGGCCAGGAAAATCAAAATAAGCAGACCCTGTAAAAATGGAGCTACAGACAAGAGTTAGGCCAGCAGTCAGAAAGCAATAGCCTTTAAGATTAGAAGATAGGAAAGGAATACAGGCAACAATCACTAAATTCCTGACATTAGGATTATTGGAAGAATGGGAGTCCAAATTTAATACTCCTAGATTGGCAATAAAGAAACCTAATGGAACTTAGAAACTAGTGCCAGATTTACAGGCAATTAATGATTTATGCCCGACTACCTTACTAGCTAAGCTTTGAGATGATTTAATTTGGTTTCCAGTGATAGATGTGAAAGATGCTTTCTTCTGCCTGCCACTTGCAGAAGTGAAAATATATTTGCTTTCGAATGGGAGAACCTAGCACAGGCAGGAAAAACCAACTTAGCTGGGCAGGATTACCTCAGGGGTACAAAAACATTCCCAGTTTTTGGGAGTCAGTCGGCTGAAGAATTAGAGCTATGGCAATCACTGCCTGGGGAAGGAACACTCCTACAGCATGCAGATGATTTGTTAATTGCTACTGACACTACTAAAGAATGTTTTGAGCAGGCAGTGAAGCTTTTGAATGTTCCTGCACTGAGTGGTTATCGAGTATGTGCACAGAAAGCCCGGCTGGAGCAGCAGCTGTGGCTGTGCCCCTCCGAGGGGGCGCTCGCAGTCCCCGGCTTGCCCTGGCACAGCGAGCGGCGGGGACACTCTCCCGCTCCTCGGGAGGCCGCGAGAGCGGCTGAGGCTTTCGCCTGCTGCGGACGAGACACCGAAGCCATGCTGGCAGGAGAAGGAGAGGGGACTCCAGCTGGGGGCAAAGTCCAGCTTTATTAGAGAGCTCCAAGGAGACCTGCAACCCAGGGCATCCAGAGAACTGGAGACAGAGAACTGGGCTGTGCAAGGTGTTATAAAGGGCAGAGTGAACAGGGGAGGGGATGGCCCATCTGCCAATGGAATTCCAGGAGGGCATGGGGAGCAGGGAAACAGACATGTAGGGGAACCGATGGGGATAAACCGGGGGAGGGGCCCCAGTGCCTGAGCCTATCACTCGACACCCTTGGGAGAAGTTTCTGGAGGGAAGGGATGGGCTGTGGAGTGACAGGCAGGACACAGGGGAGGGGTTGAGGGGATGACAAGGCAGTTTTCAGGGAACCAGGGAAGGAGGCAGTGAGATTGACATTAAAAAGGAGGGAGGAGGCAACGGGGGCAGAACTGTTATAAGTTGCAGTGAGGAACCAACCACCGACAAGTGAGTCCAAATTAAATGTAATTTATTAATTGATAGTGCAAGCAATAATAGGCAAATTACAGCACTGAGTGAAGCCAACAAAAGGCTTGCACCCACCTGGGAGCCCTGGCTGTAGCCGGGGAGTCACTGCTCCTCCTTCGGCCCACACCACTCTGCAGTTCAGTCCTCCTTTTTATCTGTTGTTGTTGGGTGTCCCTCCAGTGTTCTCTGCGTCTGTGCCGATAGTTGCTAGGGGGTCTTATTCTGCCTTCTGGTGGTCGTCTGGATGAAGGCTCCCATCCTCTTCCTCGAGGTCTTACAATAGCTTTGACCATATATAGGCACATAGCTACATATAGTTACACATTTGCTTAGTTAGCCTTTCAACATATTAGCTTCTGACAGTTTGCGGTTTAAGCCTTAGGACATTTTTTTTGCAATATATTAGCCCATTATATTCATCTTGCAACATATTAGCTGGTTACATCTATCCTTGTGGGTTTTTTTTTATTATTGGCTTTTCCCCCCTCTTATAGTCTTTTTAGCAACTTGATGAACAAACTAAGACATTAACTCATTACAATTCCCCCCTTTTTCTTTTACCCATTTTGTTCATCAAATCGTCTTAATGCAAGTTGACTCAAGGTGGCTTCCTCTCCCAATTCTAGATTTTCTACCGGTTCATATTTGGTCTTGATTAAAATGAGATGGGCTACCTCTAACCTTCCTTTCACTATCTTAAGTATTTTATTAAATATGCAGGGTCCAAAAGTTAGCCCAAGAATTATCATAATTGCTGGTCCTGCTATTGTAGAGAGTAGGGTGGTTAACCATGGGGATTGGTGGAACCAATACTCGAACCATCCTTGTTGGGCCTCTCTTTCTCTCTTCCTTTGTGCCAGCCTTTCCCTCAATTCAGCCATTGAGTCTCGGACCACTCCGGTATGGTCCGCGTAAAAACAACACTCTTCTCTTAGAGCAGCACATAGCCCTCCTTGCTGCATGAACAAGAGGTCTAACCCTCGTCTGTTCTGCAGGGTGACTTCTGAAAGTGAAGAGAGAGATTTTTTGAGGAAGGAAATTGATTTCTCTATTCTCTGTAGGTCCTCATCGATAGTCATCTGTAGTTGGGAGAGCCCTTGCTGTTGAGTTGCAAGGGCTGAGATACCTGTGGCTGCACCGGTAGCACCTAAACCGAGGAGCATTGCTATGGTTATTCCCGTTATTACCTCCCTTTTTTGGATTCAGTCTGGTTCTTCTAAGGGGTGATACATCTCCTCTTCCTTGTGGTACAGGACCTTTGGGACGATTAAAACTTGAATACAAAAGTCGTTAGCATTATCGAATCTATCAAGGAGTATACAGGGCATTAACCCAGATGGCTGGCAAACCCACATTCCTGATGTGGCCGGAATTGCCCATTTATAGTTCTTACTCTTAGGCATGATAAATTTGGTGCAGAAATTGCCCATCCGCCTTGCTGAGGCTGCATTACCGAAACATTTGCCTTGGCCTGTGACCTGACTTAGGGTAGTTCCTCTCCGGGGAGTGTCCCACCTGCACTGGTGTGGATTCTCTGTTGTTGAGTAGTTAAAAGGGTTATTAAGGGTGATACCTTCATAAAAGGGGGGCTTCACATCATAACATAGCCAGCATGATTTCGTAAGGTTTGGGTTAGATTGATTCAGTGATAAAAAGGTAGCATTTAATACACTAAGAAACGGATCGTAAAAAGCTGAAGTCTCTAAGGGATTATTAAAAGTAACGTTGTGACTAGCCGTGGCTCCCTTTTTGGGCCCACCTGCTGTAAGAATTGGATTGGGTCCAATTGGTCAGGGTATCGATGGTAAAAGTCGGACAATTTGTAAGTTCACCCAAATATCGCGAAAGGTGCGACCAAATACCGACCATACTCTTCCCGTGGCCCAACTCTTATGGGTTGGTTGCAGAATTGTCATAGTATAACCCGTGCAAGTGTGCTTTCTCCCATCCCGGGGTGTATATATCTGTTTGCTACTATCAAACAGTGGTTCGCGACAGCCACGGGGAGCGTACTTGACTTGCAGGAACTTATCAGGTTGCTGTGGTTGCCATCTATTACTTGTTACAATAGTCTCACAACCCCAATATCCGCAGTACCTGTACCCAGGATAATTATAGTAACTTTTGCCTGGGTTAGAAGCAGGACACCAATAGGTTTGGTGCCGTGCTTGTTCTCCAAAACGAGGAAACCCCAGTCATAGGGGAAAAATGTCCTTTAATCTAAATTCAAAAGATGGGTCGGTTGATGTAATAGTTTCTTTGATAACAATTTTGTCTGAAAGGTGGCGTAGAACCCACTTAAATGGCTGGTACGGGTAGTATTCTGTATCAGTCTGCCCTCTGCTGATTAATCTGGAAAATAAGATCACATAGAGGTACCATTGCCACTTGGATCTCATTATTGTAAGATTCCTTGAGAGTTGCTGATCTGATTGATGATTGGCTGCTTTTTCTAAAAAAACCTGGGATATACGGGTTGTGGGAGCGTTCAAGAATCCAGTCCTGCAAACAAAACCCTTAGATTTAAGTGAATCTCGTATCTGCTTGAATTAGATGTTCTCCTCCCCCCTCTATATTTCTAGTTACTTATTCCTATGTTCCCTATCGCAGACATCTTTCATGAAAAATCCTTTCTTAGGATTTTTCTTTGTGAGAAGCTGCAGTTTCATCAACCAAAAGTAAACAGTGGTTTACTGCTGCTGTGGAATGCAACAGGTAGACCTGGGATTGGTCTCCTGTGGATGTTTGGATTTCCTGACCACTCATGGCAGAGCTGGCTCTTGCTCTGTCTGAGACACAGATCTTTGTTATTCATTCTTGTCTATTCTTAGCTTAGCTAGCTTCTGAAGAAACCTTTTCCTTTCTATTTCTTTTTAGTATAGTCTTAATGTAACATATATCATAAAATAATAAATCAACCCTTCTGATCATGGAGTCAACATTCTCATCTCTTCTTCATCCTGAAAACCCTTGTGACCACAGTCACATGGAGTTGCTGGGACGCGGGAGCGCGACCGTCCCAGCGGCCGCAGCGCTGTCAGGCAGTGGCTCTGGTCTCCCCAGAAGCGTCAGACCGGTGGCTCTGGTCTCCCCAGCTGTCAGACCGGTGGCTCTGGTCTCCCCAGAAGCGGGGAATCAGGCAGACCCTGCCTCAGACCCAGTCAGAAACCCAACCAAGTGAGACCAGAGGCAGGGGCCCCTTCCCGTCCCTCTGGGGCACGGCTGCAAAACAGCTGCTGTGTCTTCCTGCGCCTGTGTCTGGGCTGTGCTGAGCCCAGAGCCGGCCAGCTTGTGCTCTGCTGTGCCAAGAGCGTTCTGGGCAGGCAGGCAAAAGTGCTGCGTGCACAGTGGGGAAGGGGCTCACGAGAGCCTCCTGTGGGAACAGGGCTCCGCTCCCTGGCTGGGAACAGCCTGGTTTTGCTGCCGTGAGCGCAGGCAGGAGTTCAGGCACTTGAATGGGCAGCGGACACCTCTTGTTTCTAGGGGGCCTGGGGCTGCGCGCCACAAGGGACACGAGGAAAGAGACTCGGGAGAAGGAAGGTGAGCTCGATCTGTGCAGTGCCTGTGCTACAAGGTGCAGAAGTAATTCAGCCTTGCCAGGGTTTCCTAAGTGTGTGTTGGTGTTGGCCGGGAAATGCACATATTTGGGGAAATGGAGACATTTGGGGAAATGCCTTTGGAAGAGAGGGGCTTGCTTCTCAAGCAAAGTGCTTCCCCAGGAGCCCCCAGTGAGGTAGGTGCAGGCTGTCTCCCTTTGGCTCCCTGCCCCCCTTTCGTCCTTGAGGCCCCTTGCACTTGGCAGAGGGACGTGGGAAGGGAGAAGGCTGTGAGGAGCAGCTTTGGCATCTGCCTGGGTCTGCAGAGACCAAGCCAAGAACCAGTGGCGGCAGGGTGTGTCCCGCCCCTTTCAGCACGGGAAAGAGAGGGATGATCTCTGTCCAGCCGAGAGCCCCAAATGCCTCTCAGAGAGCTGTGAATTCAAAGGCCTTTATGCACACATTGATGCCATCTTCCCTATCTGCTGTGTTTGAACTCTTGGCAAGAGGCGTTTGCCTCTTGCTTGCTGGAAGCTGCTCTGCTCCAGGGCCGGCACCGAGCTGGGCTGTGCGGGCACCGTGGAGAGTCCTTCCCCGAACACTTGGAGGGTCGTGGTGTGTCCAGGGCTGTGTTAGACACTTGGGGCAATGGATTCCTTCCAAGTGGGGGCACCTAGGGTGGGGAGGGGGTGGCCCTGGGGCACGTGGCAGCATGTCCCTTTGTGACATGGTGCAGCAGGGTGACCGTGGAACCGAAAGGGACAGCGTGTCTGAGCAGCCCTTTGTGACACGCGCTGACATAGGGGCTGGCACTGCGCAGCCACGCCACAGTGCTCGGTGCACGCGACGGGACAGGAGGTGACAGAGCGGTGCTGTGAGGTGTCCCCACACAGCTGGCTCGTTGGTTGCTGACCCGGAGCTCTTCCGAGGCGTTCTCCTGTGGCTGGCCTCACAGCCAGACCTCGGGATTCGGTGACTTGGAGCTTTTCCGAGTCATCTCCCATCCCTGCAGCCGGTGCCCTCGTGGCCAGGCCGTGGGACTTGGTGACCTCCATCATTCACCAGGAATCTCCTGTCATTGTGACAGGAGACCTCGAGTGCAGGACTTGCTGTCCTGTAGCCTTCCTGAGGCTCCTCTGTTGCAGGTGCCCGCAAGGCACAACTGCAGCATTCGCTGACTCTGGCCTTGGCCGAGGCATTTGAAAGTGCCCTCGAGGTCAGAGAGCGGGATGGCAGGCAGAGTGCTCAGCCTGTTCAAGGGGCTTCGGGGCAAGAAAAGCAAAGGCCCTGCAGCTGCCCCAGTGCAGCAGCCTGCGGAGCCGGAGCAGTTGCAGCCGCTGCAGGACGGTAAGTGGCAGAGCCGGGCCGCAGGGCCAGTGCCTGCAGCCGGCCTGGCCCCATCCCATCCCATTCCATGCCATGCCATGCCATGCCATGCCATGCCATGCCATGCCATCCCATCCCATCCCATCCCATCCCATCCCATCCCTGTCCTGTCCATGGATAGGACAGAAGCTGGGCTGGAGCACCTGGCAGCCGTGCTCCATCCCCCGGGGCATCCTGAGGCTCTCCCTGCCTGGGCGGTGCAGGGCTGGGCTGTGTTCTCTGGCCTCTCCCGCAGCCCCTCAGCTCTGGCTGCACTTGCTCTTTGCCAGATGCAGCCAAGGACCCGACAGAGGAACAGGAAGCCGCCCGTGGCCACTTCGGCAGAACGGCGCAGGTACCTGCAGCCATCCCCACCTGGGCTGGGCCTGCTGGCACTGCTCAGCCAAGCAGCAGGCTTGGAGCGCTCCATGGATTCTCCCTCCCTTGCTGCCCTTCTCCTGCGGACCCTCTGTGAATTCATCACGTGCCTTTGGCAGGAAGAGACCGCCGGTGCGGGCACGGGCATCTTGGAGAACCTTCCGTTCCTCGATGCCGAGACCGGTGCTGCCATGCTGGATTTGCTTGTGGAGAAGGGTGTCTCCAATCCAGTGCGAGTAAGCAGCCTAGGGCAAGGGCTCATTGGCCCCAGCAGTGGTGCGGCGCCTCCAGCCGGGTCTGCCAGCCTCTCTCAGCCTTTGAGACCCGGCCCGATGCGTTTGGAAGGGAAGCACTTCTCAGGGGAAGTTGCTGCTCTGGCACCTCTGCCAGTCTGCCCGTGCCTTCTGCAGGTGCCCGCCATGGTGAGGTCCATCCACCAGTGGCTCACGGCCAATGAGGCTGCTGGGCACAGGCTGGACAAGGCCCTTCTGGAGCTGACCGAGGAATACCCCTGTGACGTGCTGATCACCCTCTTGCGCTGGGCCCCATCGTGTGACAGGTGGGGCAGCCCCACGTGCCTTGAGGGCTTGGGCTTCACCGGCCCCTCACCCTGTAGAGCCTGTCCCTGCTGACTGCCAGACAGGCAGGGAGTTGCAGGATCCTCCGGCTCCTCTGTTTTCCAGTGCTGCCATGGCAGCTCCTGAGCCTGGTGCCATGCTCCCTCCCTGCCCCTCGGGGCCCCTGTACCCACGTGGGCTGGCTGGCCGCTGCCGGCCAGGGGCAGTGGGCAGAGGCAGGGCTCAGGGCCAGTGCGGGCCCCTGCAGCTGCCCAGGCCACGGCGCTGTGGCCGAGACAGCCCTGACACAGAGCTCTGACCCCACAGAGCTGCCGCCACCATGTGGGCAACCATCATGTCCTCGAGCAGGACTGCAGAGCCGGCGCTGCAGCTACTCCTCGATGTGCTGAGCGCCTGGCCAGTGAGCAGCGTGTCCACCTCCGATGGGGATGACGCAGGAGTCTTTGCCCTGGCTGTGAGTTTCTGGAGCTGGCCTTTGCCAACCCCTAGGCCACCACTCCAGCAGCCAGCTCTCTGTCCTCCCGCCAGCTGCATCCTTCTGCCTCAGAGACTGCGCTGAATCCTGCCTTAGGGGCAGGCTTCAGGGGCACCAGGCCGGCTGTTTCCCCCCCTTGTCTCCCCCAGCCTCTCCCTCGCATGCTCGGGCCCTGCCACGTGCATGTCTTGGCCACTGAGCCTTGTCTCTGGCTCTTTTATTTCTTGCAGGCAACCGTGGCGCTGTGGAGAGTCTTCAATCTGGCCTGGCGCTCGCCTGTCGTGCTGGAGTATTTCCCCAGTCTCTTTCTGAGTCTGCTCTTCCAAGCCTACATCAGCATGCAGGAGATGCCAGAAGAGGTTGAGACCTTCTGGAAGGGATGCCAGGAGCAACACGGCCTCTCCGCCAAGCCCAACAGGTGCTCCATGCCAGTCCTCCCAGCCTCCCCATCCCTCCCATGCCCCCAGGGCAGGAGCCGGGGCTCCCAGCGTCACCTGGCCTTTGCTTTGCACACAGCTTTGCCCTGCAGACCCTGAAGGCCCTGCTCTGCCAAATGCGCTATGAGCACGCGGTGCTGTCCATGGAACGCAAGCGCGCCTGGGACACGCTGCTCCGTGCCGACACCCACCACTGCGCATGGGTCTGCTGGCCAGGTGAGACCTCGTTCTCCCCACCGCCCCTCTCCTTTGTGCCCGCAACGCCCCACACAGTCCCCGTGGTCATGGGCGGCAGGGCCTTGTCACCGAGGGAGGGATGAGCAGACTGGAAAAGGCCGGCACAGGAGGGTGCCCGGGAATGGCCGCCTCCCAAAGCGCCCCCGGGGTGCTCGGCAGGAGACCAGAGCTCTGCCAGTCAGCCCTGGGAGAGCTTTGCCCACCCGGCCCAGGAGCAATGGTGCCTTTTTCTCCCTGCCAGGGAGATGCGCCATGTCTCCATCATCTGGTGTTGCGACATGGCATCCCGCCTCTTTGACCTGCTCAGCCAAGGCATTTCAGACTGGGAACTGCCCGCCCTGGCCTTCCTGGTGGAGGTGAGCCCCATGGCCAGCACTGCCTGGCTGAGCTGCCTCCCAGCCCTCTGCCCTCTCGTAGCCGCAGCTGCCTGGGACGCTGCACCAAGCCCTTTGCTGCTGCCTTGGCTCGGCCCTGTGCCCTTCTGAGCTCCTGCCAGCTGGGCACCTCTGTGCCTGCTCTGTGCCTTTCAGGTCCTGGATTGCCTGGACTTGAGCCAATGCGGTGAAAAAGTCCTGGAGATCTTGACAAGGCACCTGCAGAGCGAGTCCAGGCAGATGCGTCGCGTGGCGCTGCGAGGCCTCGTGGGGCTCACCTCGATGGTGAGAAGGAGGCAGCAGCTGAAGCTGTGCTGCCAGCGTGGGGCTGGGGCAAGCAGCCCCTTGGGCTTAGCTGGGCTTTGGCAGCTGTGCCAGCTGCTCCCAGCTCTCCAGGGTCGCTGTTCAGCTGCCTGAGTACTTCGGGACAGGCCTTCGGCCTCTGAGCCCTGCAGCAGCAGCAGCGTGGGGTTGCCCAGCCTTGTTTTGCACACAGGATCCAAGCATGTACAGCCTGACTGAAAGCCTTGGGAAGCTACTGTGGGATAGAGATGAAGACATCGTTGAGATGAGCCTCGTTGTGCTCAGCTTCCTGCCGTTGCAGAAAGACCTGGCAATAGCCAGCCCCATGGCCCTGCAGCTGGCTGAGGCGCTCTGGCACCTCTTTGACAATGTGAGGCTCTGTGCCCCCAGCCACGGGCACTCGGGTGGCGCCTTGGGCCTGGGCACAGGGGGCCTGGAGCAGCTGATGGGGAGGGCTTTTGCTTCCTTTCCAACAGGACAAGAGCCTTGTGCGGCTGCTCTCCATTGGCCTCTTCCAAGACGTGATCACGCTGGTAGTGGCAAAGGGAGAAAAGGCCCTGAAGAAGCACGTGAGCCAGAGCCTGCTCCCACTCTTCTTCCAGTGCCACGATGAGAACGGGCGTGTGGCACAGGTGAGGCCTCCTGGGTGTCCCCATGGGAGGGGGCTCAGCTGTCTCCCCAGCCCCTGGCACCTGAGGGGCTCCAGCCTCCTCCTGGCCTTGGCACAGAGATGCGGGTTCTGTGCCCTGGGCTGCGGTGCCATCTCTGGGTCTCTGCTGCTCTGCAGGCCTCTCGGGAAACACTGCTTTCTGCAGTTAGGTTCCTGAAGAGGAAGGATCTCAAGCAGCTGCTGAAGACGGATCAGATGTGGAGATTTGCCGAGTGCTTGGTAAGGACAGGCTGCAATGCCCTGCCCGATGCCTGGAGAAGCCGCCTGCCCCGGCGCCTCCGGCTGCTGGCCGGGCCTCAGGGCTCTGTGGGCGGGGGGCGAGCAGTGCCAGTCGTAGGGGGCGCCCGGCCCAGGGGCAGGGCCCGCATCAACCCTTTCCCTCCGTGCCCTGCCGCTCCCTGCAGCTGGCAGAGGACAGGAGCCGAGCGGCCGAGCGCCTGCGCCAGGCCCTGCCGTACCTGCGGAGCGCACAGGAGCCCCTGCGAGAGGCGGCCGTCAGGTTCATGGGTGAGCCCCAAGCCCGGCTCCCGCCCCGCCCTGCCCCGCCCCGCCCTGCCGCAGCTCGGCCCCAGCCCCGCCTGCTGTCCCGGCAGCAGGATCCGGGCGCGGGCAAGTGCAGCCTCCGCTGGCCTGGGCATTGCTGCTGCCGCCCTCTGGCAGCCGTGCCCTCGGGCGGCAGCGTGCGCCAGGGGCCCGGGCTGAGCCCTGCCGGGCCAGCAGGGCGTGTGGCCTCAGGGCTGGCAGCGGCCGTGTGCGGCAGCTGTGGCTCTGAAGGCAGGACACGCTCTGTGTTCGCCAGGGATGGCCGGGCGCTACCTGACAGGGCAGCAGCCGGAGTTCCGCATCATCTGCAGGGGTGAGTGAGGCCCGCGGGCTCCCGCCGGGGGCTGCCGCTGGCACCTGCGTTCCCTGGCCCGCCCGCCCACGGCTCCGCTCCCTGCACGCCCCAAGGGCAGCGTGGCCACAGCACAGACACCTTGCAGGGGCCTGCGGGACATTCCTGGCCAGCAGCTGCCAGCTCCTCCTTCTTGTCTCCTGCTTCCTCCAGGCTGCCTCCTCCAGGCTGTGGCATGGACGAGGCTGGAGGCTCTCCCCAGCTGTGCGCAGATCCAGCCTCTGACTGTGCCTCTGTTTCTCTCTCTGCAGCCCTTCAGGACATGACGGATGACTCCAGCCCAGCCATCTCATGCCTGGCGCTTCAAGCTCTGTACATCCTTTTAGCTGTACAGAGCGTTCCCTCCTCCCGACTGCAGAAGATGCGAGACCAACTGCGCCGCCTCTGGCAGTCGCGGCCTTTCCTGTGTGGCCGTGGCTGAGTGTCCTGCTGCGGTGCTGCGGAGAACTGATCCGGGAGGCTGCGTCTGCTGGGGCCACCTGAGCCTGTGGGGAACACCTCTCCTCTGCCAGCATTTCCTTTCCCTTCACCCACTAGAGGAACATTAAATTGCTGTTGTTGGATAGCTGGCTGTCCAGGAGCTTTCTCTCGGTGCAGAGGGTCTTCAGTCCAACCGGGAAGAGGGCAAAAAGGCTGCTTGCTCTCAGCCACTTGCCCAAGCGTGCGCTGTGGAAGGGAAAGTGGCCTAACAGCCCTTGGCCTTTGGTGGTAAGTCTGAATGACTTTAGGTCCTTTCAGGACAGGCACTCCAGCTCTTGCCCGTATTCCCCCATGTGAGTTTCCCGGTGCAGTTTCAGAGGTGCAGCCCCAGGCCCTCCAGAAACACAAGCTGCCCGCTGCCTCTTCACCTGCCTCAACTCCTACCTGCGCTCATGGCATCTAAACCAGGCTGTTCTCGGCCAGGAACCAGAGCCCTCTTCGAGCAGGGTGCTCTTGCCAACACCTTCCAGGTCTCTCTGCTGTGCACGCAGAGCTTTTCATGCCCGCTCCCAACAGGCTTTGGAATGCAGAGCCCAACCTGGCTGGCTCTGCCACCAGCACAGCCCAAACACAGGCGGAGGAAGAAGCAGCAGGGGCTGTTTTGCAGCCATGCCCAAGAGAGACTGGAAGGATGCCCTCCCTCTGCTCTCCCTTGGTTGGCTTTCTGGCTGGCTCTGAGCTTGGGGCTGCCGTTCCTCACTTGTGGGGAGCAGAAGCACAGCCGGGATCCTGGCACTGCCTGGCAGCGCTGCGGGCACCGGCAGGGCCGCGCGTCCGAGTCTCGGGCACCGTGCTGCTGCTTCATTTGCCCTCAGGCACAGCCAGAGCTCCCTGCTAAGCCCGGATGCTCTCTGCTTCTGCCCTCTTCCTCATCCTGTGCAGGGATGGAGCACTGCTGTGCTTTCAGGAAGCTATTCTTGAAAACTTCCAGCATTCCAAGCTCCTTTGCCCTCCATGGATGCTTGCCATGGAATCCCTCACCGCTGGCTTCAGAGCATATTCAGGTTGCCTCTTCCAAAATCCAGGGACTCCCAGGTGCTCAGCAAGATCTGGAAGTGCACGGTGCTCTGGAACTTCACCTTCAGCACAGGGACCTTTCCAGCCTGACCTGCCCTCGTTCCTCTGGCTCTGTGCACAAAACAGGGCCTGGAAGAGAACAGCAGCAGGGGCCTGTGTGTCCCAGGGCCCCGGGTTTGCTTCAGCTCCACAGGGATGCAGGCAAAGTGAAGAAGCCAAACTGTTTATTAATGGAAGGCAAAGCAAAGGGATGAGCTGGGAGGGAAAAAGGGGATGGGCAGTGTCTGAGGGCTGGAGGGAGGGAGCTGTCAACAGGGAGGGAAAGTGGAGGGAGAAAATGGTGATGGACAGGCTGAGGGCAGAGCTATCAAAAGGGAGGAATAGTGGAGAGAATAAAAGGTGATGGGCAGTGTCTGAGGGCTAGAGGGAGGGAGCGTCTACAGGACATGCAGGGAGAGGGCTGAAGCCAGAAGAACTGTGCCCACCATCAGCTGTGCCAGGACTTCCAGCAGCGCTGAGCGGTGATGTCATCTTTAGTGTCTCCTGGTGCTATTCTTGGGATACTGGTTCACTGGATCCAGAAGATGTCCCTAATCTTGAGCTGTTTGGGGAAACTGGGCTTGATTTTCCAGGTCAGAGCATGATGGGCTGGCACGTTGCCTCTGGGCTTGAAAGACTGAAAGAGAGAAGACCAGAGCCATGGCAACAGCCCAGATCTGCGGGAATCCTACAAGACCTTCTGAACAGGGCCATCCAAGCCAGAAGGGAGTAGGAGACATTGGAATCAGCTGGGAGGTCTTGCTGGAATAAATGAAAAGGGCAGGAGATTTTTTCTCCTTTTTAGTGCCTTTATTAAGGTCAGCTTGGGTGGGGGCTCGATGGGTTGTGCGCACGCTGCCGCCACTGCTCCCAGGAGTGGCAGGGAGGAGGAGGATGCAGCTCTGTCCCCTGGTGTGCAGGCAGAGCCGGGGCTTCCGCCCTCACCAGAGCACCAGGAGATTCCCATTTTCGATTTAACATTTGATGTCTTCTTTCTAGCTGACATCTCTGGGTTAGGGTGAGAGGTTCAAAGGTCTAAGCACACCCTGGATTCAGTTGCTTACCCTTAGACATCACTTAGATTGTTTAATTCAGTGCTGGCTCGTTGTTTTAGGGGTTTTCTTTGCTGGACTTGGCCAAGTGTTTCTACATTCGCATCCAAGCTCTGACGTCACTCCCTCCTCACAGTCCCGGGTGCCATTTTCCAGGAAGCAGCAGGGGTGATACCCGACGAAGGGGGATTTCTAACAATTAAACTATTAACAACAGGTAATTAAAGAATAACACTCTTAACAAGAGGTAATTGCAAAATGAAACTATTAACAATAAGTAATTAAAGCTCTAATTTAGTAGCAATTGGTTTAACTTGTTGACTCTAAACCTTTTAAAAATGGACAACTTTTTACTCCTTACACTCAGGACAAAGAAATGGCTGGAGTGGGCAGAAACCTATCCCTAAACTCTGGACCACTCAATGTGTCTATTGTAAGAAAGAAAGGCATTGGAAGAGAGACTGCCTGCAACTCAAAGCCAAGGTGGTTGAAGAACTGAATCAATGCAAGGGTTGGCTGGAGGGCATCCCCCCAGGAAACCCTCTGGTCAAAAGAGAACTGGGGGAAAAGATGAGGCAAATGAAATGTCTGGTGAATGCGGGTGCAACACATTCTGTATTAAAGTTGGAAGAAATTGATCCTGGTAAAGTTGTGAATGTTATTGGAGCCACAAGTCAACAGCAGAAGCTATCCTTTCTAAAACCACGATCTTATGAACTGGGAAACACAGTAGGAATACATCAGTTCCTATATATGCCTACGCCCCCAAAACACCTCATTGGAAGGATTTGTTGGAGACATGAGAATGTTGTAACAGGTTCCAACAGGCTGAAATGTAGTTTAGCCCTGGAGGAGTTCAGATCAAAGTCAATGACCAACAAATAATCGTGTTCTAAGTCTAGCTCTCATTACAGCTTTGTCCAAATCAGAAGAGACACAGAAGAAGTTCTTAGTCAGCTTTGTCTTAAAGTCTGGGTGGATGGGACCCCTGGTAAGGCCAAAGCAGCACAAGCTGTAATCATTAGACTTAAACCTGGAACATGACCAATAAGAATTAAACAATATCCACTTAAGGTGGAAAACATAAAAATTGCTAAGCCTGTTGTAGACAATTGTCTAAAATTTGGGCTGTTACTGGAATGTGAATCTGAATAGAACACACCCATTTTACCCATACAGAAGCCTGATGGTTTGAACTACAGTCTGGTTCAATACCTACAGGCTATTAACAAAATAGCTGGAGATCTCCACCCAGTGGTTGCAAATCCATATGCTTTGCTAAGCAAACTAAAAGATGAATATGGATGGTTTACCATTTCAGATCTCAAGGATGCTTTCTTCTGTATACCCTTGGACCCTGGCAGCCAAAACCAGTTTGCCTTTGAATGGGGAAACCCAGAGACTGGAAGGACAAGTCAATTTACCTGGACTGTAGGGCCACAAGGATTCAACAATAGTCCAACCATATTTGGAAAACACTTTGCTGAGGACCTTGAAAGTTGGGTAAGCCCGTCCACAAATGGAATTGTGTTACAATAGGTAGATGATCTACTTTTAGCCACTGAAACTTAAAAAGACTGGAATGGACAGTAAGCCTATGAAATGACCTGGGACTAAGTGGATACAAGGCATCCAGAAATCAAGCTCAAATAATCAAACAGGAAGTCATTTACCGAGGATACAAAATATCCCAAGCGCAGCAGGGACTAAGACAGGACGGCAAAGGGACCACCCACGGAACCCCACTCCCTACTAATGCCAAAGAACTGAGAACCTTTCTAGGAGTGACTGGATGCTGTATTAACTGTGGTAGTGGCTGTGGACTGCTGGTTAAGCCACTGTAGCAGCTCTTAGAAGACAATCCCAGAGACCTGAAATGGACACCCCAAAGTAAGAAAGCCTTTCACAAGCTGAAGGAGGAATTGAAAAGAGCACCTGCTCTGGGCTGGACAGATGTCTGGGAACCCTTCCAGCTTTTCTCTTAGGAGAGGCAAGGGATGGCATTAGGTGCACTAGCTCAAACAGCTGGCCCATAGAAGAGAGCAATAGCATCATTTTCAAAACAACTGGATGCAGTCAGTAGGGGACAGCCTGACTGTAAGCAGTTGCTGCTCTTGTTTCAGACATCCAAGGAGCCTGGAAATTCACTCTAGGTCAACAAATAATTGTGTTTATCTCACATCCAGTAGCAGCAATTCTTGACCAAAAGGGTGGGCATTGGCTTTCACCCTCCAGATTCCTTAAATATCAGGCAATTTTGGTGGAACAACGCAGCATTACAAAACAAATCTCTTCTCTAGTTCATCCAGCAGCATTCCCAGCTACTCACTAGACAGACAAGGAGCCTTTGTAGCATGACTGGATCAAAACCATTCAGTCCACTTTATTCCAGCTGCCCAGATCTTAAAGAAACCCCAATTCCAAGAGCAGAATCTCAGTACACAGATGGGAGTGGCTTTGTAAGAGCAGATCAGTGAAAATCAGGATATACAATTAGCACGGAGCAATAGGAGATAGAAGCCCTGCACAAGTCAGCTCAGAAGACAGAGATAATCACTTTAACCCGTACCTTCTGACCAGCCTGAGGAAAAAGGATCAATAGATGAACAGATTCCAAGAATGCCTTTAGAGTAATAGACGCCCATAAAGCAGTTTAGAAAGATAAAGGACTATTGACAGCTCAAGGAAAGCAGTTGAAGCATTCAGAAGAAATCTTAAAATTGCTGCAGGCAGTACTACTGCCTCAAGAGGTTGCAATTCTGCACTGAAAAGGACATCAGAAAGGGGAAACCAACCCCAAAAGAGGTAACAGGTTGCAAAAAGAGCAGCAGAACAAAGCCATGCTGAGATTCAGGCACTAATGCCCAAAGGTAAGGAACAATATGACAGTGATGTATGTCGTATAATCAGAAAGATCTAGAATTAGCAAAGAATTTGCAAGCAGAATGAAAACATTATGTTTTTTCAACTGCTCAGGGATAGACAGTTATGCCAGAAAGAGCATCATGGAAATTAATTAAAGATGAACATAATTGTGTACACTGGGAAGGGGATGCCTTACATAATTATTTGATAAGGACAACAGTAAGATGCAACCTGTACTCTAGTGTAAAGCAGGTAACCCAAGGGTGTGAAATAATGTCTTAGAGCCAATCCACAAACCAGGACTAGAGTTGAGCTTGGCACAGTAGACAAGGGACAATATCCTGGACAGCACTGGCAAGTTGACTTTTCTGAATTACCAAGAAAAGGGGGGTATAAAACCTTCTGTCTTTAACTGATACCTTCTCAGCATGACCTGAGGCATTCCCAACCCAAACAAATAAAGCCAAAGTTTTCAACATTTTGGTAAACAATATAATGCCCTGGTTCAGAGTGCCTTTAGACATCTCCTCTGACTGAGGACCACGTTTCCTAGCAAATATTGCACAGCAACTTTGCAATAATCTCCAAATCAACTGGCACCTACACACACTGGATTGGCCCCAGGCCAGTGGCCAGGTGGAAAAGATGAATTATCCGGTGAAACAACAGATAGTCAAAACTGTACCAGAGGCCAACATACCTTGGCCCCAGGCCCTACCTTTGGCTTTATAACGGATTTGATAAGACCAAGAACAAAAGAAAATCTGAATCCCTTTGAAATAGTGTACAGAAGACCATATAAGCAAAACTAGCAAGGGGAAGATACTGCACAAGTTGGAGAGGGGTATCTCCAGAACCATGTTGTCCAACTAACACAGCAGCTGCAGAAAATAAACCAACACATTTTGAGCACATGAGCAAGAGGATGCTTCTCTCCACAAATCCAGCCTGGGGACCAGGTAGACCAGGTAGAAAGCCTCTTATCCCAAAATTAAAAAGGAGTCTATTTAGTACTTTTAATCACTTACACAGCCTTTAAAGCTTAAAGCATTCATCTCTTGGATACATTATTCCAGAATTAAAATGCTTTGCAAAAGGCAAGTGGAGTCCAAAAGTGGACCTCAGAAAGAACAGGAGAAACCAAGATGCAATTCACAGCATCATCGTCTTCCCGATACTTCTAATCAGAATCCAAGCCACAGCAGATGACTGTCACTACCATAATGATCTCCTTGGCCTGCAAGATCCTGGTAGATGGAACACTCAAAAATATTCAGGACCTAACTGGCTAAAAGAGATTAAAAAGGTAAAAGCACTTTATGCCCTTTTAAGGACTAATGACTGAGCAGTTAAAGATTGAGGAAAACCTGACTCCATGCCTGCCTTTCTTGTCCCACCTGAAAGCAGGATCTCTGTGGCTTGTAAATTTGAAACTCACAAACCTCGTTCAGAGAAGATTGCTTGAGTGATCATGCGCATCTGCGACCTTTCTAACAAGCAGTGTGTGAATTCATTTTCATGTGAATCCTATCAGGATTTTTGCACTATGCAAATTAAAATGGGAGACTATAACCTAGCACAAGATAGTTGCCTTCTTCTGCGGCGTACAGGTGGGGTGGGAGGACCATCATCACACAGAGATCCAGGAATTGAGCCTGCCAGGAATCCGACCCAACAAATATTGTTTCCAACAGGCAGCTCTTGTGCGACTCGAGTTAGAAATTGTCCTGCTTGTACGCTCAGTACATGGAACAGGTCTCATACAGGATCTGCTTTTGAGAATTGAATTTCATTCTTGGGATATTCCAGGCCATCAGAAATAGTAACCAATCAAGCTGGAGGGGTAGCCAGGAGCACAATTATCCTGTTAGGGTATATCATGCCCAATTTCATGACCACGTGATGGCAACCCAGATACGCATGGAATCCAATAGCACAGCTACATCCTCTTATGGGCTGAGGTACTCAGAATACTCAACCATTTGTAGTGGGAACTTTGTAAAGCATCCTTTGTAATACTACCAGGGGCCAGTGCAAGGTTTCTGAAGGTTTCTGAAATGCTTGCCTAAAGGCAGGCAATGTATCTGAAGAAACCAGTTACCATGCCTTGGGTACTCGACAAGGAGCTAAATGGAATGGATCACACAACAGACATTTAAAATTAAAATCAAAACAAACAACTTTACATCAGCAAACAACTCCGTAGAACGGGACCCATAAGTGAAATAATATAGTCTTTCACTCTGGGGTAAGACAAACAAATGAACAATTGTTGCCTCTAAATCCACAGTACTCTCTGAAAAAGCTGGAGGTAAAGATACAAGCTAATGTTTCCAAAATTAAACAGCAATACTGCCCACTCATACAGCAAAGCCAAAAAGAATGGGAGCTGTGGATACATTCCCAGACATCCAATGATAGGTGTAAAAAAGACTTAAGGGAATGGCTTGGGTCTGAACTGGGAGTATTAAATTCTATTGATCAAGAAGTCTTACTCAAGAAAGTAAGCACTGTGAGCTCTTATATTGGACAGATACAAACTCCTCTCAGATCAACCCTGCTATCACTTGCCCATACCCAAAGCCTGGCAGCTAACCTATTAAGCACCCTGGCCAACAATACACAGCAGGATTTTCAAGCAGTTGGTGGCTTTATGGGAAAACTACAGGGTAACATTTCAATGTACACAAGCTCAGCTGTGTGTGGCTACGGTCTGTAATCTCAGGAAAACTTTAAAAAAGGAGAGCTGGGGAAATTGCCACAAGAATAAACTAAATCATGGCTAAAAATGAAACCACAAAGCAATTTGAAAAAGACTTCCACACTTGGTTGCAATTGGTCAATTTCACATAGAATGAACAGAACCCTGCAGTCTTTTGTATTTTTGCAGTCTTTTGTAGTTTTCAACAAGAAAACTAGAAGCTGGCAAACTGTTCCACAGTTATGGCAGAAGACAGGAGAGAAAGATTGTTTTGGGAACAATGTTTTCAGGACTCTAAAAATAATGTAAAAACTGCTCTGCCACACTCTCAGCTGTTACAGCCCCAAAAAGCACAGGCTGTCTTTGCTCTCAGAGTCACAATTGTGCTGGGATTTCCACCACACCACAGGACAATCCATTTCTGGTTTTCTCCTGGAAATAACTACAGCACTTGTGGGTAGCAAGGCAAACATGTGCCTCTTTTAATGGCCCTTGAAACTGGCCATGTGAAATGAGGTACACAAAGCCAAAGGCCAGCTGAACCTGTGATCTCTGAATGGCTCTCCACATTCTTCCCAGGAAGATGAATGGCAATCACTGTTCTGCCAGGGAAATTGCATCTGCTGGGAATGTGGTGTAGAAAATGTGCTTGCTGCTCCTCTCAGAGCCAAAATTCCTACACATTTCTTGTAAGGCCTTCTTAGATAGGGACAATGTTCAGCTGAGTGACAGTGAAGCAAAATGGCAATCCAGGAATAAATGTTCCTGTTCACAACATCCTCCATTCACATGGATGGTTTCTCACTGGCACACAGGAGCAAGGGAGGAACCCAAATGCATCATTGTACACAAAGTCAGACATGTTGAGGGATGAACAGATCTCACAGGGATATGGAAACCTGCCCTGAAAAGCCAGTCCAGGGAGAGCCTGAGGTGTTTTGTGGTTCCAGGCATGAAGATGCTCAGGAGCTTCCACAGATGCTCAGGATGGTGTCTGGATCTTGCTCTGGCAATGCCAGTGGCTCAGCTGAGAGCTGTGGCAATGATTTACACTGCACTGAGAGGGGCCACAGTCCTGCAAGGGTCTTTCATCAGGAGCAAACAGCAGCCTGGAGGGTGGGGAATGCTGGATCTGTAGCAGGGCTCATCCTTCACCTTCATGTGGAGCTGCCCCCAAAGTTGCCATGGATCACTTTTTATTTTTCTCCTGTTGGGTATATTTTGGAGCAGCTGTTAGATGTGGCTTTTTATGGTGATCCTGTGGGAAGCAGCCATTTGCCTGCTGTGATATCCTCACAACTAATATTAACTCCTCATTCCCTTTGGTTTTATTTGGGGTTTTTTATCTGTTTGATTGGTTTGCATGGGTTTGTTTATTTGGGTTTTTGTCTGTTTTGGTTTGAGCTTTTTAGTTGCTTTTTTATAAATGTCTGGTTAAGTTGGCATAGCCAAACTCAAGAAAATGTAAACCAGGCTCAGCTTTCTAGAAATTCCTTTTGCCTGGGTTTAGCTGCACCCCCAGGCTCAGGATCACCAGTATATTTGCAGGTTTTGCTCTGCATCATCAGCCTGTCCAGACTCTGCTTGGTGTTGCAGAAATGGAGAAGACAGTGGACATTGTGCCAAGCTTCCTTTCAAAGAGAAAAACCTGGGTCAGCATGACAGAAAAGAAGAAAAAAATAAAATAAAATAAAATTCACCAGTTAGAAGAGAACAAGTGTCCCACAATTTCCCCCTCCACTGTTATTAATTTTGTACAATTTAGAGGCAAACCTGGGTCTAAAGCTTCCATCTCTCAGTTCCTATTTGCTACCCTTCAGCCTTGACATGCCCTGATCTGACTGACTGCTGTCCAGCTGGGGCTGGGGATGCTCAGCCTGGAAAGAGCCTGGGAGGCCTCACTGTGGCTGTGCAGGACTGGAAGGGTCCCACAGGAAAGAAGGGGACAGAGTGTTCAACAGGGCCTCTGGTGACAGGACAAGGGGGATGGCTTTCAAGTGCAGGAGGCTGATTGAAGCTGGATCTAAGGGAGCTGCTGTTTTACACTGAGGGTGGTGAGGCACCGGCCCAGGCTGGGCACAGAGGCTGTGGGTGCCCCATCCTTGGGAACAGGGCTCCCCCAAGGTCTGGGGGAAGATTGCTCAGCTTGGAACAAGATGATCTTCAGGGTCCCTTCCAAGCCCAACCATCCAGGGATCCCCACTGCCCACTTCAGTTGGCCCTGGACTCCTGGGAACTGTGATGTCACATCCCCCGTTCCAGGTGGAACTGCCAGCACCCAGCAAAGAGCACAACTCAACCACTGGCCCTTGTGTCAGCCCACGCTGCACTCTGCTCCTGTCCACCCCTGCCACCCTTCTTGTCACCTGCTCCCTCCATCAGTCCTGAGAGCTCCCTAGTGCCTGGATTTTGTCATCCACCACTGCAGGATGCTCACGTTTGTCCTGAGGAAGGTATGGTGCCATTCCATGGAGGGGGACACCACCAGCTGCCCAGGTGGGGTGCAGCTCTGTGGCCTTGTGTAGGACAGGGACCCCACTCTGAGGTTTTGCCACCTCTGCAGGCTGTCACTGACAGAGAGGAAGAGATGGAGGTGGATATCCAGACTCAAACAAAGGAGGACGTGGAAATGGAGGAAGAGACTGGAGAGGAAGAGATGGAGGTGGATATGGATGTGGAAGAAGAAATGGAAGTGGATGTGGATGAGGAAGAGGAGATGGAAGTGGAAATGGAAGAGTACATTGAAGAAATGGACATTGATGAAAAAGATGAGGAAGAGCCTATGATCTTGGGATGAAGACCAATGCCAGCAGCAGGACAGGCATGTGGTCCCCACAGGCAGAGTGGGCCCCTGCTGCCAGGCTGGAGCTGGGCTGGTCCCTGCTCAGGGACATGGCACCCCGTGCGCTGGAGTCTGGTGCCATCCGCAGCCTGTCCTGCGCTCGCTCTGGGCCACACGAGCTCCAGCCCAGACCCAGCCAGGCTCAGCTCTGGCAGCAAAGTCCTGCTGTGCCAGCATGTGCCAGCCTGGGGGCACATGGAAGAGTCCTCTGTGCCTGACTGCAGTGACCATGGCACACTTGCTTTTCGTCCAGGACTGATGGACATTCCAGACAGGGATGCCACCCTTTTGTACATATGTTTTACAGTTTGTCGTCTTCAGGAATAGGATTTAGGACTTTTTTTTGTCTTCTGTAAATACGTTTCAGATATTTTTACTAGATAGGTTCTTATGTATATACGTTCCATGGATTGCTGTTGTTAGAAATATTCTTACGTTGTAAAAGTGTTCGGTATTGTTGCTGTTCTTCCAGAAATAAACAAATTTTCTTTTTCACATCCCAGTTCTCTTTGCATTTACTTTGGGCACAGGCAGCATTTGCAAAGTTGTGGTTTCCACTTGCTCCAAGTTTCCAGGGCTGGAGGTCCCTGGAGGAGCTGGCACAGCCACCCCAGGAGTGAGGGTCCCTGTGCACAGAGGGGTCCCACTGACTGAGGTCACCCTGTGCCTGCAGTTTCTCTGGACACACTTGGGAGCTGCAGGGGCAAATCCCAGCGTGTCCTGTGCTATGGGATCCCATGTTGGAGCAGGGCTGAGCCTGCCTGCTCCTGCAGAGCCTCAGCCATGGCTCTTCCCTGGGCAGCCCCAGGGCTAATGAGGGTGCACTGCAACCCCTGCTCCTGAGCACCCAGAGGGGCTGTAGCAGCCTGCAGAGCCTCAGCCCTACATGGACCAAGATTGCCCTTGGAAACCCCCTCTGTCCCCAGACTCTGGTACAAGCACAACAGGAATTGATCCTCCCAGGTAAAGGTGTTAATTGGCAAATATTTGTCCCTTGGACTTTCTAGCACAGCAAATGTCAGCACTTGGAATCCCTGTTCTGCACTCCCTGGTCAGGCACCAAAACATCTGAACCTGACAGAACATATTGAATTACCACCAACCTGCAGAGAGCTATGGGGGAGAACCTACCCCCAAGCACCCAGAGAAACACTTGACATTGTTAGTCTGGGGCAAGAGCTGAAACTAAAGCATTCTAATGCCAAGAGAGAGGATTTTTATTGCTGAATTCATTCTCCAAGAACAGTAATGAAAGCTTTTGGTGTCCTCACCAGCCACAGATGTGTATTGCCAAGGTTTGCTTCTGGGTTATGATTGATTTTTATTAATCTGCTCAGAACTCTGATGCTGTTCCTGGCTAGGGTGTAGAGATGATATTTCAGAGCCAGATGAGCTCAGCACAGCTTCTGCAACACACAATTTCCAGACCCAGACATTCAGGCCATGCAAACTGATACTTTTTCATCTCTGTGCAAAGATCAGCATTAGGACATCACTGACGTACCACACACTTCTCAGAGCTGTCCCTTTCATCCAGCTCTCCCCAGTCACTTCACAGACTTCACTCCAAGCAGTTTATCTCTGAGAGAGTTCAGTGGCACATGGGATTTAATCCTGGCTTTTCTTCATCTTCTCCTGAGCTGTCTCCAGACACGGTGTGTGGGCACTGTCTGACAGCAGCAGCATTAACGTTGCCACCTCCCTGACACTGAGGTTCATGTCACAGCTTTTCATCAAAAGCAGCAAATCAATGATTCCCACTGTGTCCCACACAGCTCCATGGGGAGTTTGTGTGGCTGCAGTTCCAGCACCAGCCCTAATGCACAGGAATTTCAGAAGATACAGAAGGAATCAGCCATTCACAGAGAAAAACATCAGTTTGCACGGCCCAGATCCCCACAACACTGCAGACTCTGGTAACCCAGAATCTGCATTTACACTTTGGTCTCTGGGCCTTACTTTTCCTCTCACTAAACTTCTCCCATTTTCCCCTCTTGCTCAGCTTCCCAAGATAATTAAAAGCAGCATTAGGAGCAGGGATAGGTAATGGGAACTGTCCCAAGGCTTGACAAAATTTCTCTTTTCAGGCCTGACGATTCCAGCCAAGGAGAGAGGAAAAGCCCGCATGAAAGAGGTGTGAAATCAAAGCAGTAATCAAATTTAGGTATAATGAGAGAAGCTGAAGAGGTTTTCAATGTTCAGAACAAGATTAGCAGCTCCAGGCACAGGAGGGATGCGACATTTTCCCCGCTGTAACAACTCTGTGATGCAAATTGCATCTCAAATCCTTCTCCCCAGCTCTGGGACCCATTCAGCCACAAACGTGGTGCTGAATGTTTTAAAGCAAAGTGGAAGCTGGTCAGAGAGGTGGTTTGCAAATCAAAACCAGAGAGGACAGCTTGGAAGCACCAGCTGGAGCAGAGAGAGGCAGAGCCTGGCCCTGAGGTGCAGCACAGCCTGAAACTCTAACCAAATAAAGAACTTGCCACTTGTTTTTTTCCCTCAGGAGCTACAGAAGGTGCTTGATGGAATCCCTGCCTCCTTCACACTGCATCAGCATGCAGAGGAGCACAAGAATGAAGATTACAGCACCTTCTGCTGCTGCTGCTGCTTCCATCTCCTGACTCAAATCTCACAAAAATCTGTCACTACTGGGCCTTCCCAAAGCCCCAGATCCACTCAGTCCTTGCCGAATTTCAGTTCTGAGGAGCAGGAAGGGAGATGAAGGCACTTGCAGACACCAGAGATGCAATTGCTGCCTGAGGTGCATTTCACTGCCCAGCTTAGTGCCTCTAAAACCATCAAAATCTGCCCCTTTGAGAGCACCAAGCCAACAGCAGGACATCAGGGCCTGCACATAGTTGGAAATGGCATTTTTTATTATTCCTCTCCCAGTCTCTCAGTTCATGGTGCCATTGCAGGGCTTAATCCCATCATTCAGCAGCAAGTCTTGGCAATGAGCTTCAGATGGATTTTTAGTGCTCAGCAAATAAGAAGCAATTTTACTTTGTCTCCAATGAATGAAATTTCACCTAAATCGGATGAACTCTGTGTTCTGAGGCTGGCCAGGCACCAACCACTGCCAGGTCCCCAGCCTGGATGTCACACTGCTCTAATATTGAAAAGTTAAATTTATTTGGCTTTGTGTACAAGATTATTCTCTCTCAAAAGAATTGGAATCCGTATCATTGCATTTCCAAGCACTAACCTCAGACCAGCCACAAAGAGCACAAGAGACAAGAAAAGAAATAGAGATTTCTAAGGAGATGGAAATTGAATGCTGAGGTTTTTCCCATGATAGAAAGTTTCATCAATTATCACCTGCCAGCTCCTTGCCTTCACTTGTGTGGCCACCACTGAATACACTCGCAGATAAGAAAATGTTTGTCCTACTGAAAACTGGCACTAGAAGCAGAAAAAGGCTCAGATATCTGGATTCAAAGACAACATAATGAAAAGAGCTGCCTTATAATAGCAAGGTATGATGGACAGCAGGAATGGCTGAAGCCAGCAGAGAGAAGTCCATGAACTATTCCTGCTACAAAGATTTCTGAAAAAACCCCCAAGAACCCAAATGCAACATTTTGTCTGGCAGAGCTGACAGGAACCCTGTGCATTTAATTCAGTCATTGGCAGCAAATAGAGATCAGCTTGAAGCTCCTTTGGTCCACTACTACTTACTTTTTTTCACCCAAAAATGGAATTACATCTACTTTTTGGGAAGAAATTACTGCTTTGAGTGGTTCAATGCAAAGAGTTTCTTCCCATACCCACTCCTAATCAGTCGCCAAGAGAAATATTTTCTAAAAAGATCTCTTCCAAATTTTGGAGTGACTTTCAACATAAATCACTTGGTTATTTTGCTCAAAATGCTAAGGGAATTGAATTGGGCTCCCTCATCTTAAAAAGAAGTGTTTCTTCCTAGCTCTTCACAAAGAGGAACAAAACACTTTGTTGCAGCAGACTGAAGGCAGGAAGAGGTTTCTTTCCCCCTGAGCTGCACAATAGGAGACAATTTTGTTGCCAAGAGGCCACAAAACCCAGCCAATTTCCAGTTCTTTCAGTGTAAGGGAAAAGTTCTGAGGATCCCAGCTGTGGGAGACACAGAGTGGCAGGAGCAGGGGATCTGCTGGGGGGTTTGGGGTGGGGGGCAGATGAAAGAAATGTTCAAGCAAAACCTGTGGGAGCTCAAGGCTCCATCCCTCAGAGGAGAAACTGGATTTGACCCAAATGCCATTCAAATCCAAAAAACACTGAGGCATTTCCCCAAGCTCTGCTGGGCCATCAGGTACAACCCAAATCCCTCTGTGGGACCAGGGCAGCAGATCCCTGGCACTGGACAGGGATGCTCCCCTGGGAAGCCACCTGCATTGCCCATGGCACTCACAAGACCTGCTTCTAAAGACCCCAACATCCATTCTAATTGCATGGATTTGGTGCTGGCTCAACACTCAGAATGTTGACAGCACAAAGTCCAGTTCTCACACTGACTTCTCCAACTTTTGGACCCAGCCTGCAAAGAAGGAAACCCAGCAAAGAAATTCCAAACAGGGGCCCTAATCAATGTAATAAAATGCCACGTGCCTGTGTTTGGTGCAGGGAAGAATAGTGCTCCTTATTAAATCATTACAAACAAAGCAGCAGAGGGGAGGAAGACAGAGCTTTTGGGGCAAATTTGGAGACCTCATCTATGGGTGGGTGGAGCACCTAGGATTTTCCCAATTGCTAGGAATGGTTCCCCAGGTCCTTGGTGTAAAATGTGGCTCCCCAGCAAGTGCAGATCTGCAAGACGAGAAACAATTTAGGCAATTGGTGATGCATCTTTCTAAATCGCTCTCCTTTCTTTCTTACAGTACTGATTTAGATGCACTACCTTGCTTGTTTTTGCTTGTTACTAAAATCAAGCGCACATTTTTTATTTTTATTATCATCTTACATTGTGGTTCCGTCATATTCCCAGTAAAAGAAGACCATTATTTCCAGTGATGCGTCCTTTAAATTGCCTCAGTCAATTGGCAGAACACCAGGAGGCCCCTGAGGAGCCAGGGTGCTGGGAAGCCCTGAGGAATTGGGTGTCAGAGGGCACAAGCAGCCCCCAGGCAGCCGCCTTGTCCCTGGCACCCGGCTGCTCTGGCGCTTCCCCAGAGCGTCTCCCAGGCCTGCGGCAGAGCCCTCCAGGCCGGGCCTCAGCAGGAGGGTGGGGGCACCCCTGAGGTGCCCAGGCTGGGCTGGCTGGGCACAGGGAGGGCAAAGCTCCCCTGCTGGGGCATGGGATGAGGCAGTGGGAAGCCAGAGAACCTGAGATTTTACCCCCAAATGTTCTGTCTTTGCCCTAACATTTACCTCAGGTTTTGTCACAAAATGATCTCCATGTGCCCTCTAGAAATTACTCAGACTTTTCCTCAAAAGTATTTTTTTTCCTAGAGATCACCTCAGATTTTCCTGCTCAAATATCTACTACATGTACTCGACAGATCACCTCCAATTTCATTATTCTCACAGTCCAGTGATTACCTCAACTGGAAAGCCCAAATGTTCATTCCGTGCCCTACAGGTGGCACCAGGTAATTCCAACATTCCTGTGCTATGAAGTTCTCTCCCTGGAAGCTACTGCAGCTTTACCCCTGGCCAAGTGAAACACTCCCTGGTGCTGAGGCAAGCCTGGCCCATGCTCCTCGGTGTGTATGAGCGCAGGGCAGCCCCAGGGCAGCTCCCCCAGGGCTTCTGCAAGGCCGCCCGGCGCCCGGCCCCGCGGGGCGGCCCCAGCGGCTTCGATTTGCCGCCCGCGGCTGAGGGGAGCGGCGGGGCGGGGCCGCCCGCGCCTGGGCGGGAAACGCTCCCTGCGGCGGGGAGCGGGCGGCGGCGGCGGCGCAGCGGGGAGCGGCCCGGCCCTGCCGTGTCCCTCAGGGCGAGCCCACGGCTCCTCAGCGGCCCTGGCGTCCCTTCAGCCAGCGGCATGTGCGCTCAGCCACACGCGGCGTGCCCGTGTCCCCCTCACTTTCCCTCAGTGACACCGCCTCACCCTGGTGGACAGGAGAGACACCCGCCTCCCCTCAGGGACTCTCGCTGGCCTCAGTGGCATGCCGGGCATCTGCATCCCATTCAGAGACTGTCATGACACCTCAGCGACCCACGGGGCATCTGCCTTCCCTTCAGTGACAGAAAGGCACCTGCAACCTGCTGGGGAAGCCTCAAGTCTGCTCAGTGACCCCATGTGCCCTCAGCATTGGGACACCCACCTTTCTCTCAGTGACCCTCACGTCCCGTCAGCAAATCGAGAGGCACCAGCCATCCTGTGGGTGACTCAGAGCGAGTGCAGTGGGTCATGGTGGCCAGGGGCAAGCAGCAAACAGAAAACCATCAGGGCTGGGGAAAAGGCTCAGCTCTGCTTACAGCATGGGCTGAAGGCTGGGAGAGCTCCATTTCCCCCTTGAGAGGTTGGAGACAGGGCCTTACACCCTCCTTACAGGGCTGCCCCTTGCTGCAGGCAGCCAAAGGAGCACGACAGCAAAAGGCCAAGGACAGCAAAGCAAAGAGCCAGCCCTGCACACAGGGAGGTGACCCAGTGCAAAGCCAGTGTGGCACCCGAAGGTGCCTGCCACTCTCATGTGTCCCTGCCCTGGGAATGCCTGGAATGCCCTTTGTCCAGAGGGCCTTTCTGTGGCCTCTCTGGGCTCAAAGCTGCTGCTCTTCTGGCTCAATGGGGCCTAAAGCCACAGAGCTTGGCCTCCCCCACAGCAACAGGAACAAGACTTGGAGAACAGACAGTGGAGCTCAATGCCTAAGGCTGACGGGCTGGGGGCTCCAGTCTGGAGCATAGGGAGGGCACACCCCAAGCCCCACAACTCCTGCCCTCATAGCCCTGAAAGGCCGGCACCAGGGTTCCACCCCTGATTCCAGAAGGTCCCTCACACTGCCCACTGCGGAAGCGCCAGAGCAGCCGGCTGTCAGGAAGAAGGCGGCTGCCAGGGGGCTGCTTGTGGCCTCTGACAGCCCCATTGCTCAGGGCTTGCCAGCGCCCCAGCCCCTCAGGCCCTGCTCAGCCTGGCCAAGCTGCCTGGCAGCAGCGCCGCAGCCTCACAGCAGCTCCAGAGCAGCCCCATCCAGAGGCACCTGGGAGCCCTCGGCAAGGCAGGCAGCAGCAGACGGGCAGGAGGACACGGATGGCGCTTCCTGCCTGGCACAGGGCTTGTGGCCATCTCCAGGCACCGCTCTGGCAGGGATCCCCGCAGCTCCGGCCCCTGCCCAGCCACTCTGCGGGCAGCACAAAGGCTTCAGCAGAACCACCAAAGGCCAAGGGGCTTCTGGCCATTTCCCCTTGCCCACCGCATGCCTGGGCAGCTGCCTGAGCACAAGCACCCTTTTCCCCCTCTTCCCCTCTGCCCTACAGACCCTGGGCAGCAAAAAAAGTCTCCTGAGATTCTGTGTATTATAACGCAGTCTATATTTACATAGGAAAAAAAATAGAATAGAAGAAAAGAAAAATCTTACAGAAAACTAAAAATCCCCACTGGCTCAGGTTGCCCCAGCAAAGAGAGCCTCCCAGATCAGCTCTCCTCAGAGCTCCAGCAGTGCAGCCAGCCGAGCCGTGACAGACGAGGCCGAGTCATCCATGCCCTGCGCAGCTGATCGTGCAGCCTCTGGAAGATGGAATATCGCCCACTGGCTGTTGCTCGGAGGACATGCAGTGTTTGAAATGCCAGCTCTGACACAGCACTGCTCATGTCCTCCTTCAGGCTTTCAAGGGCTGCAAGAGAGAGGAACAGAGCTGTGGTAAATAGGTATGATTTGTGCTGACAAAATTGAAACAGTAATCAATATTGATGCAGTAATTAATATTTGGAAAGAATAATAAAACAGTTAAAAGTTGCAATGCCAAGAAAAAAGGGAGAGGAGGGGTTCCACCGCCCCCTCCCTGCAGATGTTCAAGGACAGGAGGAAAATGCAGGAGATAACAGTTACTAAAAATTAACGGAAACAAGGGAAAATCTGGTTGGGTCCCAGGAAAATGCCAGCTGTAAGAGATTTATTGCTTTGATGCTTAAATGTTAGTTTTGGATTACATTGTACTGGCTTGGTGCGCATGTGTAACCCAAAGGTGAATTAAAGGACATAGAGGAAGAAGAGAGGCCTTCATCAAAAAATGACCCCCAAAGACTTGTGCGACAACCAAAACGAGTGGTGGAGCATGCGCGGTAAAGGTGGTGATGAGGGCGGAGGTAGAAGTGTGATGAATCGAAAATGGGAGGAGATGACATTGACACATGGCATAAAAGGGGGGAATCTTCACTTGGAAAGCTCGTATGTGAGGTGGCAAGGGTCCTGCACTCCATGACCCGCGGTTATCCTTTGCTTACACGCTATTATTGGAACCAAATTATCCCTTATTTTAAATCAAATTATATTGTCAAGATATATTTTCTGAACTATTCAATTAAAATTGCTGCTATCTCAAATATTGTTTGGTTTTTTATGATGGGATAATTGGGCAAAGATAACAGAGCCAAGGTCAGATCCCAGATCTGTGGGGAGCCAAGGAGAGCCTGCTGCCAGAGCCTTCCCAGCCGGCTCTTGCCATGGAGCAGGAGCAAGGGGATCAGCCCGGAGCTGCTAGCCAAGAATGGGCCACGAGGCCCTGAAATCTCAGGGTGCTCTGCCCTCGGGAGCAGAGCCCTCCGCAGCCGGGGCAGGGCTTGCAGCTGTCCCCGGCAGCCCCCGCTGTCAGCCCGCTGGCCTCACTCACCAGTGCAGATCAGCTGCAGTTCTTGCTGCTGCCCCCTCAGGTGCCGCCCGGCCATGCCTGTGAACACAGAGCCTGTCAGGGCGCCAGCGGCACAGCTCCCTGCCGGCGGCGCTGCCAAAGTGGCCCAGGCTGGAAGGAATGCCTGGTCCCAGGTGACTAAGGCAGCCCCACAGGATCTTTAGGAAGGGCTCAGAGCATCAGCAAACGCTGCCCTGCTCTGCGGGCTCAGGGCAGCAGAAGGAGCCCCCAGGGCTGCCGACACAGCCGCGCTGGGAAGGGCCCGGGGCCTTCCAGGGAAGCTGGCACAGCCTCCTTGGGACACGTCCTGGCCCGTGGCCATCCTAAACCTGCGGGTGTGACACGCACAAGGAACGTGTGGGCCCGGGCATGAATGCTGCTCTGAGCCCTGGGGCCCGGGCAGCGCTGACAGCAGCAGCTGTGGCAGAGTCCCCGCCCAAGCAGAGCTGCCACCCCCCGAGCCCTGGCAGCGCTGGTGCCCGTCTCCTGCCCCGGAGACCTGTGCCCCCGGGGGGCTTCTGTGCCACAGGGAGCCAAAGCCCACCTGCATTGGGGGCTGTGCTCCTTCCTGCAGGGGATGATGGCCAGAGCACCTGGAGAAACTGCTGGCAAGACTTGGTCTCTGTCAGATGATGTTGCTCCTTCCTGAAATGTATTTTTTTCATGGAAGGGATTGGCAGTAGCACCACAACACCATCCCTTTCTGAGTTTCCCAGGGCAATTAGATTGCAAAGTAACACTGTGATGTTTCCTTGTGCTTTTCTCACTCTCTTTCCTCCATTCTGGGAAAAATAGAATCTGCCCCGGCTCTGATATTCTCAGTTTCAGTTGCTGCCTGTCTGGCTGTGGCAGCTCATGTCCAAACAAAACTGTGTCCCTGCTGAGCACAGCAATGGGTGGCCACAAATGGGGAGGTTCCCCAGTGAACAGGAAGGCAGACATGTGGAAGTACAGAGGATAAGGATAACTCCGGGAGGAGAAGCTGTTCAGTGTCTCTGATTATGGTGCCCGCACCCTGAAGCAGCAGCCAGGAGAAGTGCTGTAAGCAGACAGGGGCAGTTTTGGGCACCACAATATAAGAAGATAGTAAGCTATTAGCCAGAATGCAAAGGAGGACTGCAAGGATGGAGTGTGCTCTGGAGGGGCAGCCCTAGGTTCAGCTGAGGCCACTCTAGTCTGTTCAGCCTGGAGGAGAGTAAAGGGCGTCACTGTGGTCTCCAACATCCTCCTGAGGGGAATCAGAGGGGCTGCTGCAGCTCTCGTCACTGTTGGGAGCAGTGACAGCACTCGAGAAAAGGGCAGGGAGCTGGGACAGGGCAAGTTTCATTTCCATATCAGGAAAAGGTTTTTCACCCAGAGCACGGTCAGGCACTGGCACAGGTTCCCCATTGACGCAGCCCAGTGGAGACCAGGCCGGCTCTGGGGAAAACTCAGGCGCTGTGCCAGGAGTGGGGAACGGCCAAGGCGTGGGCTCTGCCCGCGGCTGAACCTGATGAGCCACTGCTCAGTGGCTCGGGATCTAATAACTGCGGCACGGAGCAGGCTAAAGAGAAGGAGGAGGCTCCTCCATTGTGAAGGTCCACAGGCAAAGGTTTATCCCAAGGGAAGGATTCAGAAGCAAAGAGCCACCAGCACTTCTGTGCACGGCATTTTATAGGGGTACAACTCAGGGGATGGATACAAACCATTGAGCAAGAAGGAATCTGCAAGGCAGGAGCGAGGGGATTACATCAGGGGCTTGGGACTAATTAGGACAGATGGGAGGAGAGGGTAGGTGCCATGGGCCAGTGGGGTTTCCTGCAATAGGGGAATTCCAAAGGGGTGGTGCAGTCAGGGATTGGTCCAAGACAAAACTGACAGGGAAGGTTCAGGAATAAAGAGCTGGGTTACCTTGACAGGCAGGGAAGGAGCTGGAACAAAGAGTGGGAAATGCCATGAGGGACAGCTTTGAGGGAGAGCAAAACCTAGGGGTAAACCAACTTGGGAAAAACATGGGGTACATGAAAACAAACTATTATAAGATAACTGATAAATAAACACAAACTGCAACACCCCAGGGAAATGGGCACAGCACCAAGCCCGTCTGAGGCTGAGAAGTCTTTGAACAACATCGAGCAGTCACTCAAGCTTTTAGACACTACATCAAAAGTCAAGGGTTGTGAACTCTAGGTTTACATGAGTATATACTCCTGAGTTTTACTTTAGGCAGTGTTTTAAGAAACTTGTTTTATGTCCAATCATAGCCCAATTCCTTGTAGATTGTGTAGAATGTGTAATCCTTTTGTTTTCATTGCTTGTTAGGACTATAAAAAAGAATATTGGTGCTGGGTGACTCAGAGACACCCAGTGTGTGTTAAGTGCAGTATACAGGGCATAAAGAGAAGGAAAAGAGAAGAAGTAGTAATACATACTGGTAAGTTTGGAAATTAAGATAGCATTAAGAATGAATAACACAAGAAGTAAAAATGTTATTAAAAAGAGTCCACTAGAATGTATTTTAGCACATTTATGAGAAAGCTTTGGGAGGAATCCTGGAGGGTAATTTTTCAAAGAAAGGTAATCTGATTAAATACTCTACCCCATGGTAGTAGCCTTGGTATCAGTTAGAAAGTGGTGAAAAGTGATCCCCTTATGGAACTTTAAATTATCATACATTGTGACAGTTGATGTTATTTTTATGAAAAGAAGAAAAATGAGATCATGTGATATATGCAGACATGTTTTTTACCCTGGAGAATAAACCTGAGTGCCAGAAAGAATGTGGCTTTGATTTGGCCCCACAGGACCCTTTAGTCCTAACCTTGGAAAGAAATAACAGGCAGAAAATAAAGAGATGCTGTTCAGCATGTAGCATAGGGCAGAGATGTTTGAAATTGGCTAAAAAGCATGAGGAAGATTGTGTTCTAGGTGTCCAAGAGTTACAGCCGAGTTACCCCAGGCCAGCTTGGGTACACTCCCCCTCACCCAACCACTCCGCACCCTGAATGAAACCCAAATGGCAGTGAGGATGAGATGAATAATCCTGGGGAGGGGACAATTTCAGAGACCCCAGTGACAACCAACACAAGGAATAAAACCAAGGAAACTCTGCCTTTAGTCACCCCTTAAGGCAAGCAGCGGGTCCCAAAGGAGAAGCCATGTGGGTGAACTTCTGCTTTTCTACTAGTGATCTGAAGAGTTGGCAGGAAAAAGTTAAAATTTCTAGAGAAAACCCCAGCAAAGTAGCAAAACAATTTGAGTTCATAGTCAAGAATCGAGACCCAGACTGAGGTGATGCTGATTTCATGCTGACAGAGCTAAGAAAACCAGCAAAAGAGTTGGTGATAAAGGTAGCCAGAGCCCATGTGCAGGGACAAATTGCTAGTGGAGCCTGACAAGGTACAGTGGACCAGCTGTTTCCTACTGTAAACCCTTTGTGGGACCCAAATGATGCAGGCAGCTGTGCAATGGTAGCCAGATACCAGGAACTAGTCAAATTTGAATTGAAAAATGCCATTCCAGAAGCAATAAATTGGTCAGTAATATATAATGTTACACAGGGAAAGCACGAGTCACCCACTGACTTTGTGAACAGGCTCTGAGCAGCTGCACGGAAACGCACAGCCCTGGATCCCTGGTCGGATATGGGAAAGCAGCAGTTCCCTTCCCTGATGTTTGGGCAATCTAGCCCAGATGCCAGGCAGGAACTTGAGAAGCTGAAAGAGCCTGTAAAGAGAGACTTAAAGGCATTAATGAAAAAGCATAGAAGGTGTATGATAATAAAGACAGAGAAAAAGAAAAAAACTCCCTGCAGCCACGGTGGCAGCTCTGGATCAGCTCCAGGGAGAGTACGTGGGTGTGGATGAATCTGAGGCAGGGGCCAAAATACCAGAGGCAGAGGAGGTTCAAACCAGCCACAGGTCAAGCTGGGGCCAAATCAATGTGCATATTTTAAGAAAGGACACTGGAAATGCCAGTGCCCAGAGTTAGCAGACACAGTACACAAAACTCCTGTAGCCACTCTAGATGATAAGAAATGACCAAGACTGGCAGATCTTACCCTAGCAGGCCCACTGGTTAAAATACAGCTGAAGAATGAGAAAGAAGTTGAATTTTTAGGAAATACTGGAGACACATTTTCACTCTTGAATCAAGCATTGATACCCAAAAGTGAAAACTGTCTTCAAGCAAGAGGAGCCACTGGCCAGCCAGAACAATGCATTCTTCCTGAAACTGCTTAAATGTAAAATTGAGAAGAAAATGGGAATACATCAGTTTCTTGATTTACCGAACTCACCCAAATCTGCGCTAGGCAGGGATTTGCTGGAAAATTTTGAAGCGACAGTTCAGCGTAAAAAAACAAAAATGAAATTTAAGGTACCTGAAGACAAATTGGTTTTAGCATTAGGACTGACAATTGACACAAGACCAACAAACAATAATAACTCCTTAGAGCAAGTGTTGAATCAGGTGTACCCAAGAGTAGGGGATACCGATAGGCCAGGAAAATCAAAACGAGCAGACCCTGTAAAAATGGAGCTACAGACAAGAGTTAGGCCAGCAGTCAGAAAGCAATAGCCTTTAAGATTAGAAGATAGGAAAGGAATACAGGCAACAATCACTAAATTCCTGACATTAGGATTATTGGAAGAATGGGAGTCCAAATTTAATACTCCTAGATTGGCAATCAAGAAACCTAATGGAACTTAGAAACTAGTGCCAGATTTACAGGCAATTAATGATTTCTGCCTGACTACCTTACTAGCTAAGCTTTGAGATGATTTAATTTGGTTTCCAGTGATAGATGTGAAAGATGCTTTCTTCTGCCTGCCACTTGCAGAAGAAAGTCAAAATATATTTGCTTTTGAATGGGAGAACCCTAGCACAAGCAGGAAAAACCGACTTAGCTTGGCAGGACTACCTCAAGGGTTCACAAACATTCCCAGTTTTTGGGAATCAGTTGGCTGAAGAATTAGAGCTATGGCAATCGCGGCCTGGGGAAGGAACACTCCTACAGCATGTAGGTGGTTTGTTAATTGCTACTGACACTACTAAAGAATGTTTTGAGCGGGCAGTGAAGCTTTTGAATGTTCCTGGACTGAGTGGTTATCGAGTATGTGCACAGAAAGCCCGGCTGGAGCAGCAGCTGTGGCTGTGCCCCTCCGAGGGGGCGCTCGCAGTCCCCGGCTTGCCCTGGCACAGCGAGCGGCGGGGACACTCTCCCGCTCCTCGGGAGGCCGCGAGAGCGGCTGAGGCTTTCGCCTGCTGCGGACGAGACACCGAAGCCACGCTGGCAGGAGAAGGAGAGGGGACTCCAGCTGGGGGCAAAGTCCAGCTGTATTAGACAGCTCTAACGAGATCTGCAACCCAGGGGATCCAGAGAACTGGAGACAGAGAACTGGGCTGTGCAAGGTGTTATAAAGGGGAGGTGAACAGGGGAGGGGATGGCCCATCTGCCAATGGAATTCCAGGAGGGCGTGGGGAGCAGGGAAACAGACATGTAGGGGAACCAATGGGGGTAAACCGGGGGAGGGGCCCCGGTGCCTGAGCCTATCACTCGACACCCTTGGAAGAAGTTTCTGGAGAGAAGGGATGGGCTGTGGAGTGACAGGCAGGACACAGGGGAGGGGTTGAGGGGGTGACAAGGCAGTTTTCAGGGAACCAGGGAAGGAGGCAGCGAGATTGACATTAAAAAGGAGGGAGGAGGCAACGGGGGCAGAACCTCTGTAACAGGGAGGAACTGCAACAAACCAAAGTACAGCTTAATGCAACTCAAACATATAAGAACACAATACAACAAGCAACAAGTGACCTAGCTTGGATATGGGGTCTCCGGAGGACAATGATCTTTGGGAACTTCCTGGAAGGAGCAATTTGCCCGACACTCGACCACAAACCATAAAATAACTCCATGCTTTCCTTGGAATGACAGCTTGGTGCCAACTGTGCATATACAGCTACAGATTGTTTATGAAACCTTTATACAAATTGGTGAAAATCTCTAAAAATACTGTGATATGGATCCCTGAATTGAACAGGGCCTTTGAAGAACTGAAGGGTGAGTTCATGAGGGCCCCTGCTGTGGGGCTGCCTGACGTGAGCAAGCCCTTTTGGTTTTTCCCACATGAAGGACGGAATAGCTTTAGGGGTTCTGGCACAACACCTGGGTCCTTACAAAAGGGCAGGGGCATTTTTTTCTAAGCAACTGGATACTGTGAGAAAGGGCTGGCCCTCCTGCCTCAGGGCAGTAGCAGCAGTGATCATGAACATTGAAGAAGCAAGGAAGTTTACACTAGAACAAAAGATGACTGTCTCAGTGTCACACACGGTGTCAGCTGTTTTAGATCAGAAAGGGAACCATTGGCTGTCTTCCTCGAGGTTCCTAAACTACCAAGCAGTCCTGGCTCAATCTGATGATACTGGAATTCAAGTGACCAATGTTGTTAACCCTGCCTCTTTTCTGCAAGGAAAGTCCAAAGCTGAAGCTGTGGTACACAGCTGCCTACAGCCCATGGAAGCTGTGTGCTCCAGCCGCCCAGATCCAAAGGAACAGCCGCTCCCAGATGCCGTGAACTGGTTCAGCCATGAACTGCTGCTGTGATGGCAGCAGTTTTGGGAGACAGGGAGTGCGAATGGCGGGCTACGCCGTGAGCACAGTCTCAGAGGTAACCGAGTCAAAGCCATTTCCAGCAGGAACCTCAGCACAAGAGGCTGAGCTGATAGCCCTCCCTCTAGCATTAGAAGTGGCAAAAGGAAGGGAAGTTAGTGTTTGGATGGATTCCAAACCTGCCTATGGAATTGTTCATGCCCACGGAGCCATATGGAGGGAAAGAGGACTCCTGACTGCACAAAAGAAGATGGTCAAATATGCAGCTGAAATCCTCAGGCTCCCTGAGGTGGTGGAGCTCCCACTGCAAGTGACAACTGTACATTGCTGAGGGCACTCTAAAGGTAACACCCTCCTGGAAGCAGGTGACAGATTTGCAGATGATGAAGCTCAAATCACTGCTTAAAAATGAACCACTTGTGGCAGCTCTAAGACCTACTGCAGTATCAACTAACCCTTGTGGGGCTGCAACAGCACGCTGATGTTTTTAAAATGGATAGAGAAAGGCAAGCAGCATAAGATTTATTTACTAGCTTTTTACAAAAGTGTCAGGTTAAGGGCATAGATTTGCAGAAAGAGCTTCCTGGGTTGTTAGCTTATGGGTATGAACAGGGACTTTTTCAAAATCCTCACACAGTACATGAGTTAACAGAGTGGCGTAAATTTGGAGATAAGTTGTGGCAGGCAGTCATAGATGATGATAAAACTGCAAAAAAGTTGGGAAAGTTGTGGCGAGTTGTGCATAATGAGTTATTACAATATCAGGCAGAAGAAAAGGCTGCTAAACAAGCTACTGTGGCACATGAAAAGAATAAAAGTTATGGGGACTGGTATAACTGTCCATTACCCCCTGCCACGTTCACAGTCAATCTGCCACCAGCATCGGCTTCTGCTTTAAGCAGCAGCTCCCCGCCAGCATCGGCTCCTGCTTCAGGCAGCAGCTCCCCCCCTGCGTGTGCTGTAACAGCACCATCCGCACCGCCTGTGCCTGTGTCAAACCCTCCATCTCCTCCTCCTAGTAATGAGCTGATCCCTGGGTCAGAAAATGACCTAGCAGGGGCCATTGCACGGGAGCAAAGGAAGGCATGGGCAGCGGTAGCAAAAGAAATCATGGACACGGGGGATGAGGAGGCTATAAAAGCTGCTATGGATGTTGCCTGTCCGGTGATTTATTCTCCTGTGGCAGGGGGAGGGTTTCAAGCAACAATAACTGCTTTAGATTAGAAATTGTTATCACAGTTATGATCCACGGTTAGTCAATTTGGAGTAACCAGTGAGCCCACAAAACAAATGCTGGATTACATCTGGGGCACTCAGGTTTTGCTGCCGGCTGATTGCAGAGCATTAGTAAGGCTTATTTTCACTCAGCATCAGCAGCTTCTGTTCAACGCCCATTGGCAAACGATCTGTCAGCAATGCGTGGCAATAATACGGCAACCAGGCGACCCGTTATATGGGGTAACCCTGGAGGAATTAATGGGGCTCGGGCCTTTTCTTCGAATGGAAGCACAAGCATTAATTTTTGGTCCTGAAAAATGTAGGGAGGCTATGTGGTTGGTACGTTTGGCTATAGATAGAATAAAAAAGACGGGGGGAATTCCTCCTTACATGGGAATAAAGCAAGATAGAGATGAGTCATTTGGAGCTTTTATAGATAAGGTAGCCAACGCTATTGAACGGGCAGGAGTCCCTGAGTTCATGAAAGGGACCTTGCTAAAGCAATGCGCCCTCCAAAACAGCAATCAGCCTACCAAGAATGTGTTAAATACCCTAGGAGCTAATTGGTCTATAGAGGAAGCTTTAGAACTATTAGCAAATGTTCCCGTTGGATCACAAGCAATGTTAGTAAATGCTATTAAAGAGATAGGAGTCAGGTTACAGAAAATGCTAGCCGCCCTCACCCTGCTCCAGGCAGCAGCAATAAATGCTCCACGAGCTCCATCTACTGGCCGACTCAAATGCTACCGGTGTGGAGGTATAGGGCACACGCGACGGGCTTGTCCCGCAATCAGTGTTTGGTGTAACAATTGCCGCCTGGATACCCACAACACCGGAGTCTGCAGACGCCTCTCGGGAAACGGCAGAGCCAGCGTGTCCACCAGCCGCCGCGCCCAGACACAAGTAGCAGCTGTCACCACTTAGCTCAACCTGCCTCCAGCCAGCCACCGCCGGGAGCCTCGGATTGGACCTGGCAGCCGCAGCAACAATAACTTTGATGACCATCCACCCAGAAAAGGTTCCCCTGGAATAAAAGGACCACTCATTATTGATGGATTACCTATGGGAGCTTTGCTTTTAGGTCGTTCCTCGGCTACCATGATGGGATTATTTGTTTTATCTGGAATAATAGACGCTGACTATACAGGGGAGATTTCTATTATGGTGCATACTCTTTTTCCACCTATGCAAATCAAAAAAGGACAAAGAATAGCTCAATTGATTCCTTTGCAACAGTTGGCTAAAACTATACCCCCTCGTCAAGCACAGTCGAGAGGAGAGCATGGATTTGGATCCACTGGGGGCCTTACTCTTTTAAGAATGAACCTGAATGAACGACCAAAGTGCACTGTAATATTCAATTATCGGGGTGAAAAGCAAACCTTGGTAGGATTATTAGATACTGGCGCAGACTCCAGCATTGTGAGTCCGGATTTTTGGCTCCACAACTGGCCATTGCAGTCATCCACAATGCCAGTAACCGGAGTTGGAGGCCTGACACTTGCAAGAAACACACCCATGCTATCTGTGACTATTGATGGCAAAACTGTGCGGCGTGTTTTATCAGTTGTACCTTTGCCTCCTACTGTGCAGTGCCTTATTGGTCGGGACATTTTGGCTCAGATGGGAGTAGTACTGGCAAATGAACACCCTTTGGGCTAAAGGCCATTGCATGGACTTTCCCAATCCCATTAACCTGGACCACGGACGTTCCAGTATGGGTTAAGCAGTGGCCATTAAAAAGGGAGAGTCTTGAACAGGTTCACATACTGGTACATGAACAATATAAACAAGGACATTTACAGTTGTCAACAAGCCCATGGAATACCCCCATCTTTGTTATTAAATAGAAGTCAGGAAAGTATTGCTTAATACATGATCTGCGGGCTGTAAACGAACAAATGGAGCCTATAGGAGCCTTACAACCAGGATTACCTAACCCGGCTATGTTGCCAAGGGACTGGCCACTTTTGATTATTGATCTGAAGGACTGCTTTTTTACTATTGCTTTACACCCTCGAGACACTAGGAGATTTGCATTCACTCTGCCAGCCCTAAACAGGGAAGAGCCGGACAAAAGATTTGAATGGGTTTCTCTTCCCCAGGGCATGCACAACAGCCCCACCTTGTGTCAACTGTATGTTGACAATGCTTTACAACCTTTGCGGCATGCCTGGCCTGAAACAATCATTTATCATTACATGGATGATATTTTGTTTGCGCAGCCACAACCTTTTACAGGTCAACAAATTCAAGCAATATATGATGCTTTGAAGCTTTATGGACTGACTGTAGCTTCTGAGAAAATTCAATTATCTGCACCTTGGAAATATCTGGGGTGGATACTTACTGATCAAATTGTTATCCCTCAGAAATTGCAATTAAACATTAAATTACATACATTGGATGATGTTCAGAAATTACTGGGGGACCTACAGTGGCTATGCCCCATTGTTGGTATCCCTAATGAACTGTTAGATGAACTTCGACCTTTGCTAAAGGGAACTGATCCGGCACGGCCTGTTCGTATAACCTCTGAACAGGTTGAGACACTGCAGCAGATATTGGACTGTGTTACACAAGGCAGTGTTCAGAGACGTGATCTTGATCTTCCTATACAGCTGACAGTTTGGTGTGGACCAAAATTTTTACTGGGTGCACTTACTCAGCATAACAGAAAAACGGGGGAGATATGGGCCTTGGAATGGATATCTCCTCCAATTCAACAACATAAAACCCTTCTTCAAAAAATTGAAATTTTAGCTGATTTGTTCAAAAAGGGTTGTGAACGGGCGGTACAGATTACGGGAAAGGAACCTGATCAGATACAGATACCAATGAAGAAAGATACATTGACCTGGTACCTGACAAACAGCATCGAATTACAAGAGGCTCTATTGGGAGCCGGTAGTGTGACTGCCACTGATGATATTCCCAATGTACCATTGAATTGGATAGGACAGTGGGGTTGGATTCAATGCCCAAAAAGATCACTAAAGCCCTTATTGGATGCTATAACTGCTTACACAGATGCAGGAAGAAAATCCAAAACTGCTGCAGTGACCTGGCAAGAAGAGGGACAATGGCATCATCATATACTCCGAGCTACTGAGTTGGACACTTTGCAAACGATGGAGCTATTGGCTGTTGTATGGGCCATGATGCATTTCTCTGGACCTCTCAACATTGTAACAGATTCTTTGTATGTTGCAGGAGTGTGTGAGCGAATAGAGGATGCCTCTATAAAAGAGGTTCAAAACAGGAGGTTACATGAGCTGTTTATGCAGCTGCAGAGAGCAATTAAGCTAAGAAAGCATTCTTTTTGTGTTATCCATATCAGAAGTCACAAATGGGATATTGGTCTGGGAGAGGGCAACATGCGAGCAGATAAATTAGTCTCAATCACACAAGCAACTCCAATTCCCAAGCAAACCATAGCCAGAGAGGCACACTCCATGTTCCACCAGAATGCAAAAGGCCTTCATAGAGAATTTCAGATATCTATGGAGGAGGCACGGGCAATAGTCAAAGCCTGTCCTATATGCAGTCATCATAATGGAGGCTGTGGCTTAGGTCTGGGAGTTAACCCAAGAGGCCTGAGCACAAATGAGACCTGGCAGATGGATGTCACACATGTTACAGAGTTTAGGAGGTTGAAGTACGTACATGTTACCATAGACACTTACAGTCATTTTATATGGGCCACAGCACAGACTGGTGAGAAATCAGGGCAGGTGGAGAGACATCTCAGCAGTTGTTTTGCAGTAATGGGAGTGCCACAGCGCATCAAAACAGATAATGGGCCTGCTTACTGTAGCAAAAGAATAAAGCAATTCATGCAGATGTGGGGGATAGAACACGTAACAGGCATCCCCAATTCTCCTACAGGGCAAGCGATTGTGGAGAGAGCAAATGGTACCTTGAAAAGATATTTGAGTAAATATATGGATACCAGAGAGCCACAAGAAAGATTGTTAAAGTGTTTGTTTGTTTTGAACCACTTGTGTGTTTTTGGGGAAAATAAGGTTCCTGCTGTGATTCGTCACTACGTACAAGAAACAGATGGTGTAAAGAAAGATGTATGGGTGAGATACAGAGATCCTAAAACAGGACAATGGCAAGGTCCTGCTAAGGTGTTATATTGGGGCCGCGGATATCTTTGTGTTTCTACCCCTACAGGATCTCTGTGGGTACCTGATAAATGGACCCGAGCAGCTGTGTTTGATGGAACATCTCGACCGGCTGAGCGAAGGGTTAGGGGATCATCAGCGAGTGGAGACAAAGCTGTTGATCATCCTTCAACCGATACTTCTTAAACTGAAAGGACAGTGTGATGCTGCCATCGATCGAGCAGTTGATCGGTGCAGATCTCTTGATAACATATTAAGCTTGCATTCGATGTTTTCTGATTTTGAATCTGAAGGGCCTAGGGATTTAGCTTGTATTAAGTGCCAAGATAGACGTTGTGCTGCATGGGTACTGCTTTTTTGTGGCGGTTGTCAGGAAACTAAGTGGGTACATCAAGCTCGATTAGCTGAATTGTGGTGTGAAAAGTGTGGTTTCTATTGGCGGTTTGACTCTTGGAAGAGAGATCTTAAATTGTTTACAGGACTACCTGGTTTCCAAGGGTTACAGTTGTATGAGTCCCCAGAACAGAAAATCCTTGCATGGTTTAGATGGGAAATACAACATTTAGTCAAACGTGTTTTGGGGCTATCTCAGTCGTGTATTTTGCAGAATAAGTGTGGTAGAAATATTCCTCTGTCACAGTCGAGTGTGATAGGTCCTATTTCAGGAGGTCAGGATCCCAACCAAGTGTGGGAGGATTGTTTGAAGAACCTAAAGAAGCTAAATCTGAGAAAGAAGAGATATTCTTAAAAGTTTGTGACAGACATGATGGCTGGGTGGTTCAAAAAGGTGCCTGGAGGGATCAGGATGAGATGGAAACTTTATGTTATTGCTTTATTAGTTTTTGCTTCTTTTGTGGACAGTGTAGACCATCAGGCATGGGCCCCACCTCAGCCCAAGACTAACATATGGGTCACCCTGGCAAACTTGACTAAACAGGAGACTATTTGCCTGTCATTATCTTCTCCTGGCAATCCATTCACAACCTGTTTGGTTGGACTACCAGCAGATCCCTGGCCGTGCCCTTCACATGTACCAACTTGTAAGGTCAGCAATGCTAGGACAAGTGTGGATAATTGGGATCAATGGGTTTCTCACTTTCCTATAGCACCACAGGAACCCCAAGAGTTGGAGCTGTTAGAGTCAGTGATGGCAGATGCATGTATTCATTTTAACCATAGAAGCCTGCTGTCAGTCAAAAACCATTCTAATGTTGTAACTTCCAGCATGGCCATCTACCGAAATGCATGGGCCTGGTGCAATTATACAACAAAGAGAGTGTCAGTCTCATCAAATGACCCTATTCAATTGCCAGCAGGATATTTCCTGATATGTGGAGACCGTGCTTGGGCCAGTATCCCATCAATGCTGCACGGGGGACCATGTACAATTGGACGGCTGTCTCTACTTACACCCAACATGTCCATGATACTAAACATGAGCCGCTGCCATCGTAGAGGCAAGCGAATGGCTCATGCATTTGCAGCAGACTGCCGAGATGATGTAAAGTTTTGGTCCCCAGCAGCCATAGTTGCAGCATCTTTCTTAGCTCCAGGGGTATCAGCAGCACGTGCTCATGCTATTTTAAATAGGTTAGGGTGTTGGCTTGCTAAACAAACAAATGCAACTTCTTTAGCGATTTCTAGTCTTTTGCTTGATGTTGATTCTATTCACCATGCGACACTTCAAAATAGGGCTGCAATTGATTTTCTCTTACTTGCACAAGGCCATGGCTGTGATGAATTTGAGGGCATATGTTGCACGAATCTTTCTGATCATGCACAGTCTGTTCACTCACAGCTCTCTGAGTTACGGAGGTTAACTGGGAACTTACAGGTAGAATCAGGCCTTGGTATTGATGGATGACTCAAATCTTTAAGCTTAGGATCATGGTTACGCTCTATTGTTAAGGTTAGCATTGTAGTAGCTATTGTAGCTTTGTTGTTAGTATTAATTTTGCCATGTGTTTGTATATGCTTACAGAATATGGTGCGAAAGATGATAGCTACCGCATTTAATCAAACCATGCTTGTTCAACAGAAAAACGGGGGAAATGTAGAGAGCTTTTTGGATAATTGGTTAGCTGAGAAGGGCCACTTCGATGTGATACCGTTGGATAAGGATAGGGGAAACAAGCTGGGGATTATGCAACCAGTGTCCAATCACTGACAAAGGTCATAGTGACCTTCACTTGAAACAGGAAGATGGGGGAGAAAATCGCTTGCCAGAAAATGAAGATAGCCTAGGTAGAGAAGCTAGAAGAATGTAAACATTGAAACAAAATAATCATTAGAGCATAGAAGTAGGTGTGGTTGATCTAAGTGTGCTTTAACCAATAATGAGCTCAGCTTTTGCAATATGTATAAGCTTCATTAACACCAATATAAATGTGTGTGAGCTTTCAATAAACTTTGGGATTTGCCATTCATGCATATTGTGTGAGGCATTTCTTCCGCCGTTCACGACACATTTTTACCAGGCATCCATAGCCAAAATTAGGATTCCACCTCCAAATTTCTGTGTATCCAAGGGTTAGTGCCAGACAAAACCTGCCAGGACAGACAAGTCTGGCTGGTCTTTGATTCCTGAGTGCCGGCACTCACCTGTTTTCCAAACATTGGAAAGGGCTCTGCGATTTTCTTTGTATGGCAGAAAAACATCCCTCTTCTCCAGGCACAAATGCCTGAAATTAGAACTCCACATTCATAATTTCAAATATCCAAGGGTTGCTCCGAGCAAACCTGCCAGGACAGACAGGTCAGGCTTGCCTTGGCCTCTGCTGGTTGCCGTTCATCAGCTCCTGAAACATGGGGGCTCTGTGGTTTCCTTCCTATGGAGACCAATGTGACACTTGGAAGCCTTGTGAAATGAAGGGGCCATTGTGGCACTGCAGAGCACCATGGATCCAAGGAGCCTTTGTGACACTGTGGGGCCTCATGGAACCAAGGACATCATTGTGGCTCTGTTGGGCCACATGGTCCCAAGGGATCAGAGCAAAGGAGCGGTGTGGGAGTTAGCCCAGCTGTAACTCAGAGTCAGCCAGATTTTACCCCAGAAGAACTGGTCGTGAGTTTCAAGTCCTAGGAATCATTTGTTTAACTAAGGGTAAGGTTGAGAGGTCTCCCATAAGCCTTTAGTGTTGTTATGCTGACTTGTCCACGTTCTACCCCCCTATTGGTTTAGGTTGTTTATTTCTTCTATATAGTAATTGTTCTAGTTTTTTAGCCCAGAGTGTCTATGTTGTTGCTACCCTTTTGTCTCAGGTCTTAAGATCCTGCCCCTTGTACTGTGCTCAACTTCTCCATGTTTATTGTTTTTCACCCTGTTTTCAAAATTCTTTTTGGGCAACTCCATTGATCCTGCTACTTTTCATTTTTGCCATCCCTCGCCCTGAAGTCAGGGAACCAGAGAGGTTTGTCACAGCCACCCTCATTGTGACCTTTGGCACCCGAACAGGGACCATGACATTCAGGGCTCCCTGTGTCAGTCACGTCAGCTGGGGTTAGCTGATGGATAGGCCAGGGCTCCCTGGGATTTTGGATTGTGCCGGGCCCGGTGGATTCATCATTGCTTTGAGGGACCTTGTCCAGGATCGGCAGGGACAATGATGGTTTCACCTGCAGAGGATTGCAGGTGGGTTTGGGGAAATGCAAGACATTTATTGCCCATTTTGCCACTGTGTTTTTACAATATACACCCATGTCCCATAATTGATTTGGTGTGTTCTGGTGGCTCTTCCCCATAAGGTGGAGAAAGAGAAAAATGGGCAGCCAGATGTCCAAAGTAGAAAACAGCATATGTGGATGCTTTCAGTAATTCTCACTGATCATGACAAAATATTTTCAAAGAACATATTAAAATCAATCATGAGGTGGATCATTAAAAATTATCCAGACGCCTCTGCTGATGAAATCCATACCACTGAATTTTGGGACTCAGCGGGAGTTAAACTGTACAACGTTTCAATCAAAAAGGACCCCATTGCACCCCGCATGCTCCCCATCTTCCACACCACCCTTCACCAGCAAGCAGTTTGTTGAAAACTCGATCCGTTGGTCACTCCTAACTCAGGACCTCCCCTCAAACCTGCCTTTCTCAGACCTTCCACAATGGTCCAAGATGGCAATGGCCACGCTGTCTTGGAGCATCATGCCCTGGAGACTCAAGATGGAAGGAGCCTGAATGTGGCTCGGGAGCCCGACCATCCTCCCTCCATCTTGGCTCCTCCACGTCCTGCTACCACAGCCTTCCCTTCCGCTCTGAACGAACCTCCAGACTCCACCCCCATGACTGCGGGTCACACCCTCACTGTCAATCATCCTCTCCACCCCTGGCCATGCCTCCAGAACTCCACCCCAGGAGTCTGCCATCCTAGATCAAGGCCCTTCCTCCCCAACACCTGACAAAATTGCAGTGCCCTCTGCCTCACCCTCTTTCAACAATATAACCCCATGATCAAAGATACTAAGCCCAACTGTCACACTATTTCTAATCCAAATGTTTCTGGTCCAGGTTATTCTTCCTCCCCAGAAGACACTTTGGATTCCCCAGAGCCACCTCGCCCCTCAAAGCCAGATTATCACTAGGAAAGGATCCGGAAAGAAGCAGTTAAGGAAGGAGACTGGCAAACAGTCTCAAAACTCCTCGTTGCCCTGGGATGTTATGAAAGAAGGGGGCAAAATCCCAGGTTTCAGCCATTGGTTTATGGGCAAATCAAGGATCTGTGTAGGGCAGCTAAAGACCATAGGAAGGACTTACCTTGTTTTAATGGCCTAATGAGGGCCATCTTTACAGCACATGTCTTAAGTCCCTGTGATTTAAAATATATTATGACCATGTTGTTGTCACCTATAGAATACACCCTGTGGGAAGAGGAATGGAAACGTTTGCTAAATGAATTAATAGAAGACTGTGCTAATAATGAGGCAAGGGCGGAATTGACAATCAACCATCTAGCTGGAGAAGGACAACACAGCCTACCAGATGATCAAGCAGCAGGTATCCCCAGAGAAGTATTGGATGATATCAAAGAGATGGCTTTGAAAGCTTTAATCCAGGTATTGGATGCTAGCACCCCCAGTTTGGACTACCTTGGGTGGCTGCAGCTAAAGTTTTAGGACAATCAGACCATCCTGGGTGCCTGTTGAGTAAGCAAACCAATGCTGCCTCCCTCACATTGAGTGGCTGCTCTCAGACACAGAGACCATCAGACACACCATCTTGCAGAACAGCAATAGAGTTTTTACCCTGGGCACATGGGCATGGCTGTGTAGACTCTGAGGGCATGTGCTGCATGAACCTCTCCAGCCACAGCGAGTCAATCACAAGAGCATTCAGGTACTGAAGGAAGGGTTCAAGAAGCTTCAAGTGGAAAACAAAGACTGGTTCAATAAACTCTTCCAATATATGGGACTAAAGGGTTGGATGATGTGTAGCTAAAACAGGACTATTGATTCTCTTAATGGTTGTTGTTGTATTGTTAATTGTCTCATGTTTGTTTGAATGTTTTTAGAAGGTCTTACAAAAATCTTTCAGTTCCATCTTTGTTGTAAAACAGAAAGGGGGAAGATACCCAACACAGGCTCCTCATGGACACCTTGGAGGAGAGAATTGGTGGCCAGGATGGCACAAAAAAATCTCAGAGACTCAGTGTGGGAAGGAAAATCCTTAAAAGTACCTGAAAGTATTCTTAAATCCATAAAGTACCTTAAAAACCTTGAGTATCTCAAGGCATTAATGAGCCCCACTGAGTGTCAGTACAAAGCTCTCAAGGGACTCATTAAAGCAGATAATTGGGGCCATGATTGCACAAACCTCTCACAGAGTCTCTATCAAAAGGGAAACACCAAGTACCTTCAAATAACTGAAGTACCCTGAAGCATTAATAAGTCCCACTGAGTGTTGTTACTGACAAAGCCTCTCCAGGGACTAATTACAGCAGATAATTGGAGGTCATGATTGCACAAACCTCTCAGAGACTCCAAGGCAAAAGCCAAACCCAAAGTCCTTTGAAAAACCTGCAGTCCCTGCAGGGAGCATGAAGGAGCCCCCAGGGCCATTGCTGAGCAAGGCTCCCCAGGGACTCCTTGCAGCAGATCCTTGAGGCCACTGGGATGTGGGCTAGGGGGGGATGCTGAGGGCAGCACAAGGGGCTGACAGTGCCCAGCCTGGCTGGGGCTGTGCCAGGAGGCCCCAGGGCCTCAGGACAAGGTGTCTCCTCCCAGCCCTTGGTGGCACAGACCCTGCTGTGCCCCAGGGCACCAAGTCTTGGCTTCTCTTTGTCCCCACCTGTCATCACTGCCTGCAGTTCTCTGCTCTGCCTGGGGCCTGGGGACACTTGCTCAGCCGTGTCTCTCAGTGGGACCCATTAAAAGTCCAAGAAACTTTGGAGTTGGATGCTGCCTTGGAGTTCTGCAGAGGTTTCATCAGCTCCCTCTCAGGGACTGATGTTCAGGGCCTGAGCACAAAGCCCCAGAGGCTGATTAAAGTCCTTGTGCTGTGTCTGTGCTGCTGAGCTGGGCTGGGCTCCTGGCACAGAGGCAGCTCCTGGTCACCAAGAAGAGCTTCAAAAGCACATTTCTCTGGATGAGCAGCTCTTCTGCCAGCCCAGCAGGGCTGGGGCACTGCCTGCAGCCAGCCCGGGCACAGCACAGAGGCACAGAGAGCTTCAATCAGTCAGGGCTGGGAAGGGGCTGAGAAGTGCCTGGGGCACAATCACTGCCAGCCCTTGGCACAGGAATCTCTGGCTGCAGGACAATGCAGCTGCAGCTCCTGGAGCCATCTCCTCAAGCTGGAACATGCCAATGCCTGCAGAGCCTGTGAGTACATTCTCTGCTTGTCTCTTGTGCAGAGCAGCCAGGGCTGCCCAGGGCTGTCCTGCAGAGCAGGGTCCTGCAGCCCAGGGTGCTGTGCTGGGGCAGGGACTCTGCTGCCTGCCAGGGACAGCTCTCAGCCAGCCCTGGCAGCTGCTGCCAGCACTGGGGGACAAGATCTGGCTGGGAGGAGACAGCTGGTGAGGCTTGGGAGTGTTGTCCTTGTGTGGGGAGGATGCTGCATTGTTCAGGACTGCTTCCAGCATGGCATTGAACTGCAGAACATATACTAGGAGATTATACAGGGAGCACAGCAAGGCAGGGGCTGCATAAGAAAGAAAAATTTGCATTTTTAATCTACTGCTCTGGGTTTCCTGGATGGGATATTTCACATAGATATTTATCTTTCAGTTCAGGTTGAGGAAAAAAAAATTTCCCAGATTTACTAAACCAGGCAGTGACAGAAATCAGCACAGGGCCCCTCACAGGCAGCATCAGTGTTGCTTTTCCAGTCTCCTCAGGGTTGCTCTGACGTTGCCATCAGAGCCTGCAGAGCCAGAGCTGCCCCTGGGCAGTGCCTGAGCTGGGAGGGCTCTGCAGGGCAGAGCTGAGCCCCCAGGGCTGGGCTGGGCTCTGGCAGCACTGGCAGGGCCCAGCCCTGGGCACAGGGAAGCAGCTGCTGGCAGGGACAGCTCCAGGCAGCAGAGCCCTGGGCAGGCAGTGGGGGGAAAGTGCCCCCAGGCTGTGCTGGGATATTTCAAGTCCTCTCCAAACCCAACTATTCCATGACTACTTTTCTTACAGATCCCCATGTGCAGCCGCAGCAAATGTCCAACAGCAGCTCCATCAGGCACTTCCTCCTGCTGGCATTGGCAGACACGCGGCAGCTGCAGCTCCTGCACTTCTGCCTCTTGCTGGGCCTCTCCCTGGCTGCCCTCCTGGGCAACGGCCTCATCATCAGCGCCGTAGCCTGCGGCCACCACCTGCACACGCCCATGTTCTTCTTCCTGCTCAACCTGGCCGTCAGCGACCTGGGCTCCATCTGCACCACTGTCCCCAAAGCCATGCACAATTCCCTCTGGGACACCAGCAACATCTCCTACTCAGGATGTGCTGCACAGCTCTTTTTCTTTATGTTCTTCATCTCAGCAGAGTTTTTTCTGCTGACCGTGATGTGCTACGACCGCTACGTGTCCATCTGCAAACCCCTGCACTATGGGACCCTCCTGGGCAGCAGAGCTTGTGCCCACATGGCAGCAGCTGCCTGGGCCAGTGCCTTTCTCTATTCACTGCTGCACACAGCCAATACATTTTCCCTGCCCCTGTGCCATGGCAATGCCCTGGGCCAGTTCTTCTGTGAAATCCCACAAATCCTCAAGCTCTCCTGCGCCAAATCCCAACTCAGGGAACTGGGACTTCTTGCTTTTGGTGTGTCTTTGGTATTTGTTTGTTTTGTGTTCATTGTTTTCTCCTATGTGCAGATCTTCAGGGTCGTGCTGAGGATCCCCTCTGAGCAGGGACGGCACAAAGCCTTTTCCACCTGCCTCCCTCACCTGGCTGTTGTCTCCCTGTTTGTCACCACAGGCACATTTTCTTACCTGAAGCCCCCCTCCATGTCCTCCCCATCCCTGGATCTGGCCCTGTCAGTTCTATACTCAGTGGTGCCTCCAGCCCTGAACCCTCTCATCTACAGCCTGAGGAATCAGGAGCTCAAGGCTGCAGTGTGGAGACTGATGACTTGATGGTTTTGGAAACATTAAACTGCTGGCCAATTTCTGCAAATCACTTGTAATAAAACTCAACTTTGATATTTCTTCTTGTTTTCATTTCCTTTGTTTTCACTTTTACTTTTTCTTTGTTTTACATTTTTCATATTGTCAATGAAGAAAAGCCATTCCTTGTGCAATTTCTCATTTTGTTTCTCTCCACCTTCCCTGTGGCCACAGACTGTGTCAATGAGGGGCTGCGCTCTTGGTGGCTTTAAAGGAACTAAAGGATCTCCCAGCAGAGTTTTCTGCAGAGATGCCCTTTTTTTGCCTTCTCTGGAGCTGCAGCAGCAATGTCTGTGTGCAGAGCTGGGGCAGATCAGTGCTGGCCCAGCAGCTGTGCCCAGCAGCAGCAGCAGCAGCACTTGGTGTTGCCAGTGCTGCTGCCGTGGCCCTGCCCCGCTGCCCTGGTGGCCCTGGTGTTGCTGCAGGGCCTGAGTGCTCTCGGGGCCGGGCACAGCCCTGGGGGTGGCAGTGCCGGGGCTGCAGCAGGGACAGGCCATGTAATATAAATCAACTTTGATAATTCTTTTGGGTTTGGTTGTGGGTTTGGTCTTTTTTTCCCCATGTTTCAGTTTTTTAATATTGTCCGAAAAGAAAAGCCATTGGTTTTGCCATTTCTCATTTTGTTTCTGTCCATCTTCCCTGTGGCCACTGATTGTGTCGGTGAGGGGCTGCACTCCGTGTGGCTTTAAAGGAACTAAAGGATCTCCCAGCAGAGTTTTCTGCAGAGATGCCCTTTTGTTGCCTTCTCTGGAGCTGCAGCAGCAATGTCTGTGTGCAGAGCTGGGGCAGATCAGTGCTGGCACAGCAGCTCTGCTCCTGCTGGCCACACATTCCTGATCCAGGCCAGGAGCCATTGGCCTTCTTGGCCACCTGGGCACACTGCTGCCTCATGTCCAGCCTGCTGTCCATCAGTCCCTGAAGGTCCCTTTCTGCCTGGCTGCTGTCCTGGAACTCTGTCTCCAGCCTGTAGCACTGGGGCCAAATATCAGGGTCTGGCACTTGGATTTGTTAAATCTCACCTTGTTGGATTCATCCCCTGGATCCAGCCTGTCCAAGTCACTGTGCAGAGCCCTCCGACCCTACAGCAGATCAAATCTCACATCCAGCTTGGTGACATTTGCGAAGATGTCCTTGGTTCCATGGGGCCCCTCAGTGTCACAATGGCCTCTTGGTTACACCAGGCCCTGCACTGTCACACTGGTCTCCTTGGTTCCGTGGGGCCTCAAAATGTGACAATGGTCCCCTTGGTTCCATGGGGCCCCAGGGTGTCACAATGGCCCCATGGTCACATGAGGTCCCACACTGTCACCATGGTCTCTGTGGTTCCACAAGTCCCCACAGTGTCACAATGGACTCCTTGTTTCCACACAGTGTCACAGCGTTCTTCCAGATCCCTTGAGGCCCCATCGTGTCACAGTGGCCCCTTGGTTACACAGGATCCTGCAGTGTCACAATGTCCCCTTGGTGCCATGAGGTCCCGCAGTGTCAGAACGGCCCCTTGGGTCCACTGGGCCCTGCAGTCTCCCAATGGTCTCCTTGGTTTTGCAGTGTCAAAATGGTGAAACCCCTTGGTTACACAAGGCCCTGCAGTGTCACAATGGCCTCTGTGGTTCCATGAGGGCCCAGAGTGTCAACGGTGACTCCCTGGGTCCATTTGTCCCCAGAGCACAGCAATGGAGCCCTGGTTCTGTGGGGCTGCACGGTGTCACCATGGTCCTCTTAGTTCCACGAGGCCCTGCAGTGTCACAATGGTCCCAGAGTGTCCCAATCATCAGAGAATGACAGGATCAAATAGGCTGGAAAAGACCTTTGGGATCATCAAGTCCAAGCAATGCCCTAATACTGCCTTGTCACCCAGACCATGCCACTGAGTGCCACTGGAGAGGGACAGTGACTCTGCCACCTCCCCCCGGCCAGCCCATTCCAGTTCCCACTCACCCTTTCTGTGAAGAACTCCTTCCTATTGTCCAGCCTGAGCCTCCCCTGGTGCAGCTTAAGGCTGGGTCTTCTTGTCCTGCCCTCCAGCAGGTCCACACTCACACCCAGCTTGGTGCCATCTGCAATTTGTGAATGCTGGACTCGATCCCCTCACCCAGACCATCAGTGAAGATATTAAACAGGACTGGGCCCAGCACAGATCCCTGGGGACAGCACCAGTGCCTGGACACCAGCTGGGTGCAGCACCATCCCCACCACTCTCTGGGCCCAGCCTCCAGCCAGCTCTTAAATCTCCCAGCGAGGAGGGAACCTGCCCAAGCCGTGGGCTGCAGCTTTTCCAGGGAATGCTGTCAGAGACAGAGTCAAAGGCTCTGCTGGAGTCCAGGCACACAACATCCACAGCCTTTCCCACATCCACAGGTGGGTCACCTGGGCATAAAAGGAGACCAGGTTGGTCAGGCAGGACCTGCCACCCCTAAATCCACTGAGCTGGCTGGCTCTGATCCCTGGGCCATCCTGTGGGTGCCCTGTGATGGCACTCAAGGTGATCTGTTCCATAACCTTGCCGGGCACCCAGGTCAGGCTGACAGGCCTGGAGTTCCCCAGCTCCTCCTTCCAGCCCTTCCTGGGGATAGGCTCACACTGGCATCTCCAGTGCTCTGGGCCCTCCCTGCTGAGCCAGGACTGATGGTAAATGATGGAGAGCAGCTTGGGGAGCTCATCCACAGCTCCCTCATCCCCCTAGCATGGATCCCATCTGATCCCATACACCTGTGAGCATCTGAGTGGCTCAGCAGATCCCCAGCTGCTTCCTCCTGGATTCCAGGGGGCTGTTCTGCTCCCTGTGCCCATCTACCAGCTCAGGAGAACACTTGTCCTGAGGACAGCCTGTCCTAATATTGAAAATTGAGAGAAACAAGGTGTTAAACAGTTCAGCCTTTTCCTTATCTTTAGTTACTCTATTCTCTACTGCATCCAATAAATAGTAGAGGTTCTCCTTCTCCCTCCTTTTCTTATAAATTTTTTTATAAAAACATTTTTTATTTCTTTACAGAAGCCTCCAGGTTAAGTTCTAATTGAGCTTTTACCCCTTTCCTTTTGTTTCTGCTTAACCGAATGACATCCTTAAACACTTCCTGAGTTTCTGGTCCTTTTTCCCCTGAGTTCCCACAAAAGCTCCATGGGAAGCCAGGAAAGCAATTTGCCTCACCAGCTCATCTTTTGCCACACTGGGACAGGCTGCTCCTTCCCCCTTGAGATTACTTTCTTGAAATCTGTCCTTCCTTCCTGGACCCCTTTGTTTTTAAGGGTGTTTCCCTTAAAATAATCAGTACCTGATTTGGTACTCCCCAAATGAGCATCCTAAATAGGCCAAAGTCTGCCCTTCCTAATTTCAGTGCAGAAGTTCTGTTGCTGTCCCTCCTTCTTTCACAGAACATTGAACTCTTGATTATTTCATGGTCACTGTGCCCCAGGCAGCCTCTGAGCCCCACATCTGCCCCCAGCCCTTCTCTGTCTGTGAACAGCAGCAGACAGAGCTTTCCTTGGCAGTGGGAGTGTCACCAAAAATTCAGTAAAACAGAAAACTCTTTTTAGCCCCAATGTAGCATTAAGAAGCAGCATTCTTTATTCAGCTGGATGCACGGGGGAGAGCTCCTCTCAAAGCCATGCATGCTGAGTACAGGAAAGTTTCTGTTTATTTTCTGTATTTTGCACACACATTCATTGATTGTCCTGGACTAAACATACATGTGATAATCATTTCCCCAAAATCATTGACATATTTCCTCTCCCCTTTACCCATGCTTTCTTCTGTCCTGGGGGTCTCTCTGGTGGTCCCTGGTGGTCGTGGACCCCAATGTTCCAGTGGGCCTGGCTGAGCTGGCAGGACACTGAGGCTGCTGAACTTCCAGTTCCCCTTCTCACACAATGGGCCTTGTGTGGTTTCCATAGGCCTGGGGTTTTGGAAAACAAGCTCCAGGTGCGAGCTCACCTGGTGGAGACAATTGATCATCTGGCAACATGAGGTCACAGAGTGGGCTATGACATCACAGAGTGGGGATGTGAGGTCATTGAGCAGCTCTGACATCATAGACTGCCTATATGATATCACAGAGCAGGCTGTGACATCAGAGACCACCTGTGTGACATTAGAGAAGGGGCTGTGAGCTCACAGAGCAGGCTGTGGCATCCCAGAGGAGCTGTGTGACATCCCAGAGGGGCTGTGTGCCATCCCAGCAGGGCTGTGTCAGGTCACTGGGTTGGTCACTCGGCCCCAGCTCCCCCTCACAGTTTCTCCCAACAAGTCCAATGCTGTCCATGCCCAGCGGGGTCCCTGTCCCCTGGGATCCCCCCGGCCCACCTGGAGCCACAGCCTCCACCAAAGGATGTTCCACAGGATCCACCCCAGAGCCTGACATGGGGACAAGGGGCCCGGGCTGTGTGACCAGGACATCAAGGACGGGGATTATCCAGGTCACTGTGGCCTGGTTTGGGTTGCCCAGGGCAGGAAAGATGTCTGGCATCTGGATCAATTTTAAGTTACTCAAAATTGGCAAGAAGAGGGAATTAGATGAAGGAGAAGAAGACACAGAAAGAGAGAAAGAAACAAGAGATACAGAGAAGCACACACACTATTACCAAGCCCTGGATTCCAGCACTGTTCAGATGGAAATTCCAAGAGTAGTATGGTAAATATTTGTGCTTGCCTTGTGGTCAGCCTTCAATATCCCTTGGTCTCGCTGGGCCCTTCCCCCAGGTGGGGCTTGGGCTCATTTGGTCCCTCAGGAGCTGGGCTGGAGGCTGCAGAGGTGGCTGTGGAGCATTGCCTGTGCTGTGCCAGGGACTGACAGCCACTGCTGGGCTGGGATAGAGGCTCTGGGGGGATTGGGGTTCCAGGGCAGGGCAGGGCTGGGGTTCCAGGGCAGGGCAGGGCTGGACCTGCCCCTTCCTCTCCCCCACACACAAAATGTTTTGAGCTAACAATCTCCTCCAGTCTGTCACAATAAGGAATGTTGGAAGTGAAATCCCAATTCTGGCCATTGGCACCTGGCTGAGAAGAACAGTTCTTTTCCATAGGAAAGAAAGCACAGAGACCCAGTGTTTAGAAGGCAGGTGAGAGCCTCACTAGGCCAAGGCCAGCCAGACTTGTCAGGAATGGCAGATTTTGTCTGGGAGCAGTCTTGGGATATAGGGAATTTTGGAGGTGGAAAGCCAATCTCAGCCATGGGCACCTGGAGAAGCAGGACAGCTCCTTCCTATAGGAAGGAAAGCACAGAGCTTTGTCCTGTGTTTTGGGGACAGATTGGAAGTGACCCTTGAGAAATCACTGCAAGACAGACTTGTCCTGGCAATATTCCTATTGGAACAATCCCTGTGTATACGGACATTTGGAGGTGAAATCCCAATTCTGGCCATGGATGCCTGGAGGAGAAGGACAGTTCTTTTCCATAGGAAGGAAAGCACAGAGCCCCAGTGTTTCAGCAGCAGATGAGAGGAGACCTTCAACTGGCCAGGGTCAGTTGGACCAGTCAGGCCATCCATGGGAGGCCACACCAGCCAGACCTGTTGTGTGCACCCTTGGTTTTATGGCACCCCCAAGTGTCACAATGGTGCCTTGATTCCATGGAGCCCTGCAGTGTCATAATGAACCTTTGGACCCTGGGGGTTTGCGGTGTCACAATGGTCTCCTTTGCCTCCACAGTGTCACAATGGACCATTGATGACAGGAGGCCCCTCTGTGTCAAATGCAGCTTTGGTTCCATGCAGCTCTGCAGTGTCACAAAGGCCCCTTGGTTTCACCAGGCCCCACAGTATCACAATGGTCCTCTTGGTTCTGTGGGGAGACCCCCAGGGTCACAATGGTCTCACTGATTCTATGAGGCCTCACAGTGTCACAATGGTCCCTTGGTGTCACAGGGCCCCACAGTGTCACAATGGTGCCTTGATTCCATGGCCCTGTGCTGGTGCATTCCCCCCTGCCCTTCTCAGGCCGCCCTGCCAGCTGAGAAATGCTCCTTGGGCCTCAGCCTTGGCAAACAGCACCTGGGCTCAGCTCCTCTGCAGCTCACCACAAACACTGCCTGCTCCAGGCACTGCTGCTGCCCAACCAGCTCCTGCTTTCTGGAGGAGCAGCCCTGGGAACTGGTTTTGTTCCCTCAGTGGCACAACATTCCTGTTCTCACACTGCCAAAGAAAGCTGTTGGTGCCAAGTGCGGCCAGGATGAGGCATTGCTGGGACTGAAGCCCCTCTCTTGGGGCCCTGCAAACAGCGCTCCAAAAGGAGCCCTTGGAGCTCTCCTGGGCCAGCGACTCTCTCTGAGTGGGGCCTCTCCCAGCCGGGAACTCTCCCGTTTGCTGCACTCGGGGATCCCCAACAACGACGGAGCCTGGGCCGATCCCCCCACTCCTCCAGGCTCAGCCCTTCACCCGCTGGGGAGATGCCAAAGGATCCACAGGGAGCATTTCCTGCCCTCAGGGGAATTTCTCACAGGTGCCTTGCACTGACTCTTTGTGTCTGTGTGCACACAGGAGCGCCTGTGCTGGGGAAATGTGGCAGAAATGCTGCTCTCTGAGGGGTTGGAGTGCCTTGCATAGCTGAGTCAGTCAGATATCCAAATATCAGTAAGTAAGGTTGAGTCACGAGGTCTAAGCAAAGTTAAATGCTGCTAAGAGTTGTTCTTTTGCTAGGTTGTTAAGTTTAATATAAGTTATTAGCTAAGTTAAATATTGTTGAGGGTTATTCCTCTGTTAAATTGCAAAGTCATAGGTAATAAGTTAGGTTAAATACTGTTAAGTGCTGTTCTTTTGCTAAACTCTGATGTTTAAGGTAGCAGTTATGGCTAAGGTACAAGTTAAGTCCTGTTAAGCTTGAGCTCTGATAAACTTTTATCCTTGCCCTCACTGTCCTTGTGTCACACACACATAGGGACAGTTCTCAGTTCACTTCTGGTTTGATTGCCTGGATTTGGTTTGGTTTTGTTGTTGCTTTGTTTCCTTGGTGTGCCAGAAATGTCCAGTCAGGAGCAGAATGACTCTTGCCAAGGAATTTTGTGGTGCTGTCCCTTAATATTAAATCTGGTTTTTGCTGATCCCTTGCTGGGAATTTTTTCAGAGCTCTCAAGGCCTCGTTGGTAGCAGGGTGAAGGAGCCCTGGCCCAGGCTCTGGCCCTGGGGGACACGGGGACGCTGCCGGGGGGTCCCTGTCCCCCTGTGCCACCCCCAGGGCCCCGGCCCCCCGTCCCCGTGTCAGACTCTGGGGTCGATCTCGTGGAACATCCTCTGGGGGAGGCTGCGGGGCCAGGGGCGGGGGGACCCAGGGGGACAGGGGACCCCGCTGTGCACGAGCAGGGTTGGACTGCTCTGGGGGGAACTGTGAGGGGGCCGGGGCAGAGTAACCTCCCCAGGGACCTCACACAGCCCCTGTGATGTCACACAGCCATTTGTGTGATGTCACTCAGCCATCTCTCTGATATCACAGAGCTTCCTGTGATGTCATACAGCCCCTGTGATGTCACACAGCTTCCTGTGTTTATATACACACCCCCTTGGATAGCACACAGCATCTCTGTGATGTCCCAGAGCCTCCTGGGATGTCACACAGCCCCTGTGATATCACACAGCCATCTCTGTGGTGTCATACTGCCCCTGTTACATCACACAGCCCCCTTTGATGTTACAAGGACATCTCTGTGATCTTACACCGCCCCTGTAATGTCACAAAGCCTCCTGAGATATCACACAGCTCCTGTGATGTCACAGACCCAACTCTATGATGTCAAGCTGTGATGCCATACAGCAGTGCTCTAATGTCACAGAAGACTGTGATGTCACAAAGTCAGCCTGTGATGTCGCAATCTCTTCTGTGATGTCACAGCCTGCTCTATGATGTTACAGAGCCACCTGGTGATCTCACAACTCACACTCTGATGCCACAGAGCCACAATCTCTGATGGCAGAGTCTGTTCTATGGCCTCACATACTGTTCTGTGATGTCACAGCCAGCTCTGTGATGTCACAAAACCTTCAAGAAATCAGTTACATTGAAATGCTGCAGTTTCTTGTACTTTCAAGAGATCCCTGCCAAGGACACAACTGACAAAGTGTCCCCAGGTTCCAGGTAGAGCAGAACACTGTTGGCAGGGATGACAGGTGGGGACAAGCAAGGCAAAGGTGTCTCTGGTGCTGAGCAAACCTGCGCCTCTGTCCCTGCAGGCTGTCGGCATCCCCCGGCTGCCCCACCTGGCTGGCCCCTTCCTTTGCTGACAGCTCTGCCTCCTGCCTGCCTCTGCCTGCCCACACAAAGCCTTGGGCTGCTCCAGGCTCCTGCTGGGGGACGTGCTGCACCACAGCCCTGCCCTGGCAGGGAAATTCCTTTCTCCTGGTGTCCACTCGGGGCCTCCCCAGCTGCCCTTGGTGCTATTATGTCTTCTTCAGGCTCATTCCCACTATGAAGAAAAGCTCCAGCCTCTCTGAAACTATCCTCCAATCCCACCCAGGCTACTCCTGTTCTGTCCTCAGTCTCCACACCATTGACCCCAGAGCCCTCAGCCTCTACCTGCTGGTTTAGTGATGAGGCCTCCAAACGCCATCTTGGGAGATTTTTGGGTCCTCTCCAAGGTCTGTAAAAATGGAAAAAAGCAGTCAAAGTTATTTTCTCCCAAACCTTGCAGTGACAGAAGAAGGGTCAATATCTTTAAACTGGATGAGGGTGGATTTACATTTATTAGAAGGAGGAATATTTTACAATGATGAGAGTGGCACAAAAGTGTAACTGTTTTTGGGATTCCAATTCCCCATCCCAGGAATGGTCCAAGAGCAGGAGCTTTGTGCAACCTGACCCAGTGAAACCTTCTCATCCTCAAGAACAGAATTCCTGTAGTGTGGGTTCTCTGATGTGCTGGGTGCCCTCACAAGGCTTCTGGCCAGAATGTCTGCTGAGGGCAGCCAGGCTGCTGCAGGGGCAGTGACCTCACAGCCATCACCATTGCAGCCCTGTCCCCTGGGCCTGGCTCTGCCCTTTCCTCTGCCCCTGCCTTGGCTCTGCTGGCATGAAGAGTTTTGTCATTGATATCTTGTCCCCAAGGTGCTGGGGCCAATGGCTTCCCAGTCAGGCTCCTGGAGCAGAAGTGGCTTTTCAGAGCCCAGCCAGGAAGGAGCCCTGAGGCAGCAGCTCTGCAGTGGTGGCCACCAGGCCGGGCTGCCAAGGGAGGCTTCTGGCCATGGCCTGCAAGCAGCTGCTGCTGCCAAGGTGCCTTTGGTGCCTCAGGCTCTCCCTGACACAGCTCCCAGCACGGCACTCTGCCCTTGTGCCCGAGGCCTTGCCTGTGCTGGGGCTGGCCTGGGACTTTTCCTGCAGCGGGACCTGCCCTGCTGATGGCACAGGAAAGGCAGCTCCTGCTGGAGGAGGAGGCTCTGCCTGCAATGGGCTCCAACAACTCCAGCAAGGCCCTCTTGACTTCAATATTGCTTCCTAGAGCACTATGTTGTAATAATTGTTACAGCTCCTGTACTGTGGAGTAAATAACTCTGGTTAAGATCTTTCTATCTGATCATGATCAGAATCAATCAGAGCTCTATTTATATAAATTTATCTGGTATTCCATCATTAATCCTGTGGGAGAAATTGGGTTAAAGTTTTATCCACCTGTCCAATCTTTTACACATAAACCTTTGACAAATTCTGGGGCTGGGATTGGATCCAGCTGCTCCCAGTCTCCTCTCTTAGAAGGAATTTTTGAAGTCTAGGGGCCCTGCAGGGGTTTGAGGATCCATGGTGTCTGTTGGGTGTAATCTCTCCATCTCATGACTCAGAAGGAGTTTCTCCAATAAAGAAATAAAGCTTTTGCCTGAAGCGCCCACTGTGCCCATGACAGGAACCCCTGTGAGTATCTGGGCCATCCCGGCCCTTTGGCAGCCTGGGGACTCCTGGGATGTCACCATGGAGCCCCCGTGAGTGCCTGTGACAGATGGGTGCCTTTGCAGCCCAAGGTGCCCTGGGATGTCACCATGGAATGGCTGTGACTGCCTCTGACCACAGGGCTCTTTACCATCCCCAGAAAGCCCTGGGAGGTCTCCATGGAGCCCCTGTCTCTGCCTGTGATATTCCAGCTCTGGAACAGCCTGGAGACTCTTGGAAAGTCGCCATGGAGCCCCTCTGAGGGCCTGTGACAAATCTGATCCTTAGCAGGCAACCATCACCAGGCCCCTGTTGCTATGGTCAGTTTCCATGGCAACCATCACCAGCCCCATGTTGCTATGGTCAGTTTCCATGGCAACCATCACCAGGACCCTGTTGCAATGCTCAGTTTCCATGGCAACCATCACCAGCCCCCTGTTGCTATGCTCAGTCCCTTGGAGCTCCATGGAGACCCCATGCCAGGGGTGGTTGCCATGGACACCAGCTCAGGCCTGCAGCCAGAGCCTGTTGCCATGGCAACCATTGGCAGCCCCATCCCCAGGCGCATGGGATCCCAGAAGCACAGAATTGGCTGAGCTGGGAGGGACCCATCAGGATCCTCCAGTCCAACTGCTGGCCCTGCACAGGACACCCCAACAATGCCAGCCTGGGCCTGGCAGTGCTGGCCAAACGCTGCTGCAGCTCAGAGAGCCCTGGAGCTGGGACCCTTCCCTGGGGAGCCTGGCCAGGGCCCCAGCAGCCTCTGGGCAAAAACCTTTTCCTGACATCCAACCTGAGCCTGCCCCGACTCAGCTGCAGCCGCTCCCTCCACTCCTGTCCCTGGGCACCAGAGGGAAGAGGTTCCCACAGCCCCAGCCAGGGACCCGCTCCCAAGGCTGCTGCCATGGCCACCAGGGCTGGCACCAGCTGGGATGCTCGGTTTCCACGGGCCGGGCTTCAGGAATGGGATTCCCCAATTTCCTGCTCCCGCTAAAACCGCGCTGCCCTCGCTGCCCTCCCGCCTCCCATGGAAAGCACAAAAGGCAAAGATCCCGGGCTGGGATAAGAACAATTTATTGGGAACAGCAACGAGATAAGGAACAAACAGGAAGAGAAAAAATATTGATAACAGAAGGGATAAGAAAAACTATTTGCAGAGAAAACTACAACATCAACAACTGGCTCTCCCTGGCCACATATTTCCCCCTGCCTGGAAAGGACACCCTTCTCCTCAGGGAGAGAGAGAGTCTCTTTCCTGCCCCTGGCAATGACCTGAGGTGGGAGTGAATGCAATGACAGGGCCATGGCAAGACACTCATGTTTTTCAATGCCACATTGTGTCACTGGGAGGGGCTGGACAAGGGATAGGTGTCTTCCCAGGATGGATCACAGGGAACATGGATCACCAGGGCTCTTCCCAATCCGGGCTCTCCCGTGGGGGTTGAAACTGGAGTGGTGCATGAAGCTGTTCCTGCAATCAGGGCATTGGCAAGCCTTCCCTTACCGGTGCCTCTGCTGGTGTCTGGTCAAGTGAGAGCTTCAGGTGAAGCTCTTCCCACACTGGGGACACTCACAGGGCCTCTCCCCGGTGTGAATGCACTGGTGGGTGACAAGGTGGGAGTTAGCTTGAAGCCCTTCCTGCAGTCAGGGCAGTGGAAGGGCCTCTCATCCGTGTGAATCCACTCATGCAGGAGGAGATGGGAGCTGGTCTGAAACCTCTTCCCACACTGGGTGCACCCGTAGGGCCTCTCCCCTGTGTGGATCATTTGGTGGATGATCAGTTGGGACCTCTGACTGAAGGTCATCCCACATTCCCCACATTTGTGTGGCCTTTCCCCAGTGTGGATCCTCTGGTGGCAGACCAGGGTAAAGTGCTGGCTAAAGCAAATCCCACATTCCCCACACTCATAGGGCCTCTCCCAGGTGTGGATGCGTTGGTGGGTGATGAGGGCAGATGTGGAGAGCTTTGTGGACAGTTGGCTAGCTGAGAAAGGTCACGTAGACATAATAGTACCGTTGGTTAAGCAACAAGGAGACAAGTCTAGGAGTCAGCAGTCAGTGTCCAATAGTGGACAAGGGCATTGTGCAACAACAGGATAGGGAAGAGGATCTTTTGCCAAAAATATGAAGATAGTTTCAATAGAATAACTACAAGAATGTAGAAGTAGCAACAGAATAACCATAAGAATGCAGAAGTAGGCATAGTTGGTTGATAAGTAACTAACCAATAATGAGCTCAGCCTTGCAATATGTATGAGCTTCATTAACACCAATATAAATAAGTGTGACTATCAATAAAGTTTAAGACTTGCTGATCACTCATACTGAGTGCTGCATTTCTTCCGCCACTCCAACAACATGGTGACCCCGATGTGATTCCTGTAACGGCAGCCACGGTGGATCGGTGTAGGAGTTCGGGTCCTGTCGCAGCAAGGACGGCGAATAAGCACCGCTGAAAAAGGGAAGGTGCCGCGCCCTGGGTGACCTCAACGAAGAGCCCGGCCGATACGTGCTGCCGAGACCTTGTGGGGCTGCAACAGCACTGACGTTCTTAAAATGGAAAGAGAAAGGCAAGTAGCATATGATTTATTTACTTGCTTTTTACAAAAGCGTCAGGTTAAGGGCATAGATTTGCAGAAAGAGCTTCCCAGGTTAGCTTATGGGTGTGAACAAGGAATTTTTCAAAATCCTCATACAGTACATGAACTAACGGAGTGGCGTAAATTTGGGGACATGCTGTGGGAGGCAGTTATAGATGAAGATAAAACTGCAAAAAAGTTGGGAAAGCTATGGCGAGTTGTGCATAACGAGTCATTACAATATCAGGCAGAAAAGAAGGCTGCACAGCAAGCTAGCATGGCGCATGATAAGAATAAGAGTTATGGGGACTGGTTCAATTGTCTGTGACCTCCTGCCACATCTGCAGTCATTTTGCCACCAACATCAGCTCCTGCTTCAAGGAGCAGCTCACCCCCCGCCTGTGCTACAACAGCACTGCCTGCACCACCTGTGTCAAACCCTCCATCTCCTCCTCCTGGTAATGAGCCGATCCCTGGGTCAGAGAGTGACCTAGCGGGGGCCATTGCACGGGGGCAAAGGGAGGCATGGGCAGCGGTAGCAAAAGATATCATCGTTACAGGGGATAAAGAGCCTATAAAAGCAGCTATGGATGTTGCTTGTCCAGTGATATATTCACCTGTGGCAAGGGGCGGGTTTCAAGCAACAATAACTGCTCTAGACTGGAAGCTGCTGTCGCAATTACGGTCCCCAGTTAGTCAATTTGGGCTAACCAGTGAGCCCACAAAACAAATGCTTGACTATATCCAGGGGACTCAGGTGTTACTGCTGGCTGATTGCAGAGGAATAGCGAAGCTTATCTTCACTCAGCATCAGCAGCTCTTGTTTAATGCACACTGGCAGGCACTCTGCCAGGAATGCGTAGCAGTAATACGGCAGCCAGGCGACCCGTTACACGGGATAACCCTAGAGGAGCTAATGGGTCTAGGGCCTTTTCTTCGGACAGAAGCACAGGCGTTACTCGGTCCTGATAAATGTCGGGAGGCTATGCATCTGGTGCTGTTGGCTATAGATAGGATAAAAGAGCCAGGCGGGGTCCCCTCTTATATGGGAATAAAGCAAGGAAGAGATGAGTCATTCAGATCTTTCATAGATAAGGCAGCCAATGCTATCAAGCGGGCAGGAGTCCCTGATTTCATGAAGGGTACTTTGTTGAAACAATGCGCACTCAAGAACTGTAATCAGGCTACAAGGAACGTATTAAATACCCTAAGAGCTAATTGGTCTATAGAAGAAACTTTAGAACGATTGGCAAATGTGCCCATAGGAAATCAAGCGATGTTAGTAGAAGCTATTAAGGAGTTAGGAGCAGGATTACAAAAACAGGCAGCAGCCTCACAGTCAGGTGTTAGCTGCTCTTGCACCCCTACAAGCAGCAGCAACAAATACTCCACGGGCTCCATCTGCTGGCCGATTTAAATGTTACCGGTGTGGAGGCATAGGACATACCCGAAGGGCTTGTCAAGCAGCCAGCGTCTGGTGTCAAAATTGTCGCTTGGATACCCACAACACCGGAGCCTGCCGACGCCGCTTGGGAAACGGGAAGGCCAGCGCGTCCACAAGCTGCCGTGCCCAGACACAAGTAGCTGCTGTCAACACCTCAGCCCAGCTTCCCTTCAACCAGCCACCGCTGGGAGCCTCGGGCTGGACGTGGCAGCCACAGCAGCAGTAACATTGATGACCACCCAACCGGAAAAGGTTCCGACTGGAATAAAGGGACCAATCATCATTGATGGACAACCTATCTGAGCTTTGCTCCTGGGACAATCATCAGCCATTATGATGGGATTGTTTGTTTTAGCCGGGGTAATAGACGCTGATTATATGGGGGAAATTTTTGTGCCATGGTGCATACTCCTTTTCCGCCAGTACGAATCAAGAGAGGATAGCTCAATTGGTTCCATTGGAGCAGATGACTAAAACTTTACCCCTCGTCAATCACAGTTGAGAGGGGAACGAGGCTTTGGTTCCACTGGAGGACTCACTCTATTAACAAGGAAGCTGAATGATCGACCAAAGCGCACTGTAATAATAGAGTAGCAGGGTGGGAGGCAAACCTTGGAAGGTTTATTACATACTGGTGCGGACTCCAGCATTATTAGTCCAGATTTCTGGCCCCACAACTGGCCATTACAGCCAACCACAGGGACAGTTACCAGGGTTGGAGGCCTAACACTTGCAAGAAAATCACCCATGTTATCTGTAACTATTGACAGAAAAAGTTTACAGAATGTTTTCTCAATTGTACCTTTGCCCCCTACTGTGCAGTGCCTCATTGGTCGGGATATTTTGGCTCAAATGGGAGTAGTGCTGACAAATGAGCACCCTTTGGGCTAACAACGGCCATTGCATGGACTTTCCTGATCCCACTCTGATGAAAAACAGAGGACCTGGTGTGGGTTGAGCAATGGCCCTTAAAAGGGGAAAGTCTCATTCAGGCACACAAGCTGGTGCAGGAGCAGTTTGACCAAGGACATCTCCGGTCATCTGTTAGTCCTTGGAGTGCTCCTGTTTTTGTGATCAAGAGGAGATGATCCTGGCAGGTGTCATCTCCTGCATGATCTACGTGCCATCAATGATCAGATGCATAGTATGGGAGCCCTGCAGCCTAGATAGCTCAGTCGGTAGCTTTCTGGCTCCAGGGGTGGCAGCAGCAGGCACCCATGCCACCCTAAATAAGTTGGGATGCTGGCTTGCGAAGCAAATCAATGCCACTTCTATGGTGCTTTCTAGCCTTTTGCTTGATGTTGATTCTATTCGCCATGCAACACTTCAAAATAGAGCTGCAATTGATTTTCTTTTACTTGCACAAGGCCATGGTTGTGAAGAATTTGAAGGCATGCGTTGCATGAACCTTTCTGACCATTCATGATCCATCCACTCCAACTCTCTGAGTTGCGGAGGTTAACTGGAAACTTACAGGTAGAATTGGGCTTCGATATTGATGAATGTCTCAAATCTTTAGGCCTGGGATCATGGTTACGCTCTATTGTTAAGGTCAGCATTATAGTGGGCATTATAGCTTCGTTAGTAGTATTAATTTTGCCGTGGTTTTGCATGTGCCTACAGAACGTGGTGCAAAGGATGATATCTGCTGCATTTAATCAGACCATGCTTGTTCAACAGAAAAACGGAGGAAGTGTGGAGAGCTTTGTGGACAGTTGGCTAGCTGAGAAAGGTCACATAGACATAATAATACCGTTGGTTAAGCAACAAGGAGACAAGTCTAGGAGTCAGCAGTCAGTGTCCAATAGTGGACAAGGGCATTGTGCCCTTGGTGCAACAACAGGATAGGGAAGAGGATCTTTTGCCAAAAATATGAAGATAGTTTCAATAGAATAACTACAAGAATGTAGAAGTAGCAACAGAATAACCATAAGAATGCAGAAGTAGGCATAGTTGGTTGATAAGTAACTAACCAATAATGAGCTCAGCCTTGCAATATGTATGAGCTTCATTAACACCAATATAAATAAGTGTGACTATCAATAATGTTTAGGACTTGCTGATCACTCATATTGAGTGCTGCATTTCTTCTGCCAATCCAACAGGTGGAGCTGCAGCTGAAGCCCTTCCCACATTCCCAACACTCATAGGGCCATTCCCCAGTGTGGATCATCTGGTGGCAGATCAGGGTGCTGCTCTGCCTGAAGCTCTTCCCACACTCCAAGCACTTGTGGGGCTTCTCCCCATTGGGAAGCTGCTCCTGGGCCACCAGCTCTGAGCTCTGGCTGAAGCTCTGTCCACCTTCCTGGCTCAGGTTGGGTCTTTCCTCTTCAGAGCACCCTGTGCTGGGTTTGGAGCCCCTCGTCCTGCAGGATCTTCAAGGTTTTTCCTCCCCATTGGATTCCTGTGCCTGGAGTCGCTCAAAAAGGCCTCTTCCATGAGGTTCTGCTGTGGGGATTTGTCCTCCCTGCTCTCCATCCTCAGCTCCTTCCCTGGGGGAGGAAGGACAAGGAGAGGATGGGATTTGCCTCCATGCCAGAGGGAAGGGGAAGGAGATGCCCCCAGTGCATCCCCAGCAGGACGGCGTTGGCAGCAGGGTTGTCCTGCAGCTGGGGCCGTGCTGGGCTGGGAGATGGAGCAGGAGAGAGGGGGAAAGGGGCACTGACTTCCTCCTCACCTGCCTGGGTGTCCTGGGCCATCTTCCTCTTCCTCGCAGTCTCCTGCTCCATCTGGCCAAGGTGTGGGAATCCTGGTTTGGGGAAAAACAAGGGATCAGCATGGTGGGTTTAATGGTCCCGCTGCCCAAGTTTTGGATGGAGAAGTCACTGCTCCCTCCAGCCTCGGGGACCCGGACCCTGCTCATCCCCAGCCTCCCCCATCCCTCCAGGCTGCTGGGGATCCCCCGGCTCCGGGATCGCCGCTCTGCGCTTTCCCCACTCCAGGGCTCCCACGTTCTCGCCCAGCTCTCCCGGGGATCCCCAAACCCAACATCACTCCCCTGCCTGCAGGTACCGGCAATCGCCATGTGGGACACCCCAAGATCACTCCAGGGCCATTTCCGGCCCAGCTTTGGGGTCCTGCAAGATCCAAACATCCCCTGCCCTGCCAAACCACCCTGCCGGAGACCGCCCGATGCATTTGGGGTGAGCTCCCCGCTCACCTGCGGTTCCGAGGGGGGCGATGCCGGGGGACCCCGGCCCGAGCGGGGGAACCGCGTGGGGTTGGTGCTGCTCCTCCTCCTGCTCCTCCTCTGTTCCTCCTCTTCCTGCTCCGCTTCCTCCTGCTCCTCCTTTCCTCTCGATCCTCCCTTTCCCTTTGCCTTTCCTTTTCCTCCTCCTCTCTCCCTCCTCTCCCTCCCGTTGTATCTCCGCTCCCAGCCCGGCCCGGGCAGTGCCGGCACCCAAAAGCAGCCGCACTCTGCCCTGGGGGGGTTCCAAAGCGGCCCCGCCCCGCCCGGCACTGGGAGCGATCCTGGGAGCGCTGGGAACGATGGTGGGAGCACTGGGCAGGAATTAGGAGCGCTCTCCCTGCCGGTGATGCTCTTACTGGGAGCGCTGGGAACGATGGTGGGAGCAGCGGGCAGGAGCTGGGAGCGCTCTCCCTGCCGGTCCCGCTCTTACTGGGAGCGCTGGGAGGGGACTGGGAGCAAACAGCGCCCGGACGCGGCTGCAGCCGGCGGGGGGCGGAGCCAGGCCAAAGGGCGTGGTTATGCAAATACGGGAGCGATCGCGCGCTGGGATTGGTGGGTGGGAGCAGCGCGGGGCTTCCTCGGTCACGTGAGGCCGGGAGGGCCGGAGCGATGTTGGCGGCGTCCGGTGAGAGGGGACAGGGAATGGGGACAGGGAATGGGAATGGTGATAGGAATCGGGACCGGGAATGGGGACAGGGAATGGGGTCAGGGACCGGGAATGGGGACAGAGGATGGGAATGAGGATCGGGAACGGGGAATGGGGACAGGGACCGGGAATGGGAACAGGGAATGGAGACAGGGACCGGGATTGCGGACAGGGACCGGGAATGGGAACAGGGAATGGAGACAGGGACCGGGATTGTGGACAGGGACTGGGAATGAGGATGGGGACAGGGCCAGGGACCTGAAATGGCACTGGAAATACGGTACAGGGATCAGGAATACAGGACAGGGACAGGGAATGGGATCCGGACTGGGATGGGAGCAGGACGGGAACGGGATAGGGGGGACATGGGAACGGGCCGGGGAAAGGGGAGTGACTGTGGGAATGGGGCAGCCGCTACAGGGGACACGAGGCGTTGGGATGAGGGCACATGGGGACAGTTCCGGGGCAGGGGGTCCTTGATCAGCTGTCCCAGAACCTCCTCCAGGGTCTCCCAGTGCAACTGGAGCCGCTCAGCCTGGTGTCCCCAAAGCCCTGAACAAGTCCCAAGTCTCTCCCAGGAACCCTCAAGTCCCTCACACCCAGCATCCCCCACATCCCCTGCAAGACCCCCCGTGTCCCCATCGTTGTCTTAGCTCAACGTCTTTATTTTTACCCTGCTTTTAGGAGGTTTGGAAGGGCAAAGAGAAATGAAAAGAAAATCCAGGCCATGGGGTGGGGAGCCAGGAGGATATGGAGGCCCCAGCCAGGTGTCTCCTCAACAGAGATCACCAGCACCACAGACCACCAGGGCTCTGTCCACCGGGGTCACTGGGGATCATCCAGCGCGGATCCTCCCGTGGGGGATGGAGCTGGAGCAGCGCATGGAGCTCTTCCCACACTGGGCGCACTCGCAGGGCTGCCCTTGGTGGTGTCTCCGTTGGTGTTGGGTCAAAGCTGAGCCATTTGAGGTGCTCATCCCACACCTGGGACACTCATAGGGCCTGGGACATCCCCAGGAGCAGGGCTGGGATGGGCTTTGGTGCCTGGAACATCACCTGGAGCAGGGCTGGGATGGGCTCTGGTGCCTGGGACATCCCCAGGAGTGGGGCTGGGATGGGCTCTGGTGCCTGGGACATCCCCAGGAGTGGTGCTGGGATGGGTTCTGGTGCCTGGGACATCACCCGGAGCAGGGCTGGGATGGGCTCTGGTGCCTGGGACATCACCAGGAGCAGCGGGGCTGGGATGGGCTCTGGTGCCTGGGAAATCACCAGGAGCAGGGCTGGGATGGGCTCTGGTGCCTGGGACATGCCCAGCAGCAGCGGGGCTGGGATGGGCTCTGGTGCCTGGGACATCAACCGGAGCAGCGGGGCTGGGATGGGCTCTGGTGCCTGGGAAATCACCAGGAGCAGGGCTGGGATGGGCTCTGGTGCCTGGGACATCACCCGGAGCAGCGGGGCTGGGATGGGCTCTGGTGCCTGGGACATGCCCAGCAGCAGCGGGGCTGGGATGGGCTCTGGTGCCTGGGACATCCCCAGCAGCAGCAGGGCTGGCTGTGATGCTCTCCAGTGCCTGGGCCATGCCCAGGGGTGCTGCTGGCTGGGGTTGGGTTGGTGCCTGTGCAGTGCCCAGGGCAGGGTCACAGCGGGGCAGCTCTCAGTGTCCCCAGCAGGTCACACTGTCCAGGGCAGCCGTGCCAGCGCTCACTGCGCACTCGGGGCAGGCTGGGCTGGACGGGGCTCGGGGCACAAACGCCGCCCCCGGGGCTGGGCTCTGCCCCTGCCTCTGGGGCCCAGCCCCTGCCGGCAGCGCCTTGGGCAGGGCACGGGGCTGCTGCTGGCCCAGGGGGACAGGCCTTGCCCCCTGCCAGCTGCTCGGACCCCTCGGGTGCCCGTGCCACATCCCTGTGCCTCCTGTCCCCGCTACTCCCTGCCACCTCCACTCCCTCCATCAAAGCCCCTCTCAACCTCTTCACTGTCACCTCTGGAAGGAAAGAAAGAATGAAGGAAAGGAAGTGTTGTCTCTTCACCCTGGCTGGGTGCCAGGCACCCACCATGGCTGCTCTCTCACTCTCCTCCAGAGATGGGCAGGAGGGAGAAAAATAGAAAATAGAATGAAGGCTTCATGGCTTGAGTTAAGGACTGGGACAGATCACTCAGCAAATGCCATCATGGGCAAAGCATTTTTGAAATTACAGGTATTAATTGAATTTATTTCTATCCAGATCAGGGCATGATAGTGAGAAGTAAACTAAAGCTTCAAAAACACCTTCTGCCCGATCCTCCCTCCTTCCCAGCTCTGCCTCCTCCCCCAGTGGTGCAGGCAGACAGGCACTGGGGGCTCTGCTCCGTTCATCACCCGTTGTTTCTCCTGCTGCTCAGGGAGAGGAGTCGTTCCCCTGCTGCACCGTGGGGTGCCTCCCCGAGACACTTCTCCATGAACTTCTCCAGGGTGAGTTCATCTCACGGACAGCAGCTCTTCACAAACTGCTGCACTGCCTCACTCTCCCATGGGCTCACAAGTCCTGCCAGGACCCTGCTCCAGCGTGGGCTCCTCTCTCCACGGCTTTGCAGGTCCCTGCCGGGTCCCTGCTCCAGCACAGGTTTCTCATGGGGTCCCAGCCCCTGCTCAGGCACCCCCTGCTCCAGCACGAGCTGCTGCAGATGCTGCAGGTGCGTCTCTGCTCTCCGGGCCCTCCAGGGGCTACAGGGACCCAGCTGCCTCTCCAGGGGCTGCCCCAGGAAATCTCAGGGCAATCAGCTCCAGCCCCTGGAGCAGCTCCTGCTCCTCCTCCTGCCCTGCCCTGCCCTGGGGTGTGCAGAGTTGTTCCTCTCACATGTTCTCACCCTGCTCTTCCCTGCTCACAGTTACAACTACACAATCACCCATTTTCTTTTTCTTAAATCTCTTTTCCCAAAGGTGTTACCACCATTTCTAACTGGGCCAGCCTTGGCCGGCAGCTCGTCCATCCTGGAGCCGGCTGGATTTGACTCTGTGGGACGTGGAGGAGCAGCACCTGCTTCCAGCAGCCTCTCACAGAAGGTGCTCCTAAAGCCCCTCACCAAAACCTGGCCATGCAAACCTAGTATAAGTATGGCAGGGATTTTATTAATTCTTCTTATTTCCATTATCTTTTTTTTTTTTTTTTGCTAATTATAGTACAGTTCTTATTATTACTAGTAGTTTTAGTCTTTTTGACTCTATATTAATAGTGGCTAGAGTAGAACTGGAAACAAAGGTTCTGCATTGCAAGTAGAAGTTATAATTTTGGCAGCCTCTTGCCCTGCCCTGTTCTGTGTCATTGCTGTGTGTGAAGCTGCTGCTGCCAGGGCTCCCTATTTGCCTGGTTTGGGAAATTCAATGGCATTGCTCACATGTCAGAAAGAGAGGGCTCCTTCCATTCAAATGGATTGCCTGAGCTCTTCTAGTCCCAGTGTTGGAAGCTTGTTTTCTAGCATTGTTGACTTTCTCAGCTTCTGTTACTATTTGTGATTTTATAACAAAATGTTCTCAGATGTGACTTTGCAAGATTCTCTAATCAGATTCAGTTTTTTTTTGCTCTTGGATTTCTTAATGGTGTGTCAGAGCTGAAGGCAGCATTTTGGGTGGGAAGCCTTCAGTGGGAGCTGGGATTGTCTCAGCAGCAGCTGGTTGTGCAGATGTGAGCAGAGATAACCGAGATGCCATGAAGGGAATGTTGTGCCCGGCGGGAGCCCGCAGTGCCCGGCTGGAGGGAGCTGCGCTGGGAGCTGCAGGTTGTGCCGGGGCCGGGCAGTGGCCGGAGCCCCGGCCAGGGGCCGGCGATGGACACTGACCCTGGGCCGGGCAGGGGCTCGGGGCCCTGCGGCGCCGGGCGCTCGGTGCCCGCTCACAGCGGGGCTGTGCGGGAGCCGGAGCAGCGAGAGAGCCCGGGCCGAGCATCAGCCCCGGGGCGGGCACGGCTGGGAGGGGACCCAGCCCGGGGGTCCCGCAGAGCCTCCCTGCTCCAGAGCCGCAGCTGCGGCAGCACCGGGGGCAGCTGCCGGGACCTTTGGGGCACGGAGGAGCCGCGGGCGGGCGTTCCAAGGGCTCCTTCGGGGCAGGATTTTGTCCCGGTGCGGGGCAATTCCCGGGGCTGGGCGGGCTGGGGCCGCTGCCGAGCGCCGCCGCCTTTGCCCGGAGCCCCCGGGCAGAGCTCTCTGCTCGGGGCTGTGAAAAACCACGTTCACTCTCCTGTGAAGATTTAGAGTTTAATAAAGGACAAGGGGAGACAAGGACCACGGAGCAAAGGTTATTACGGCCGGCTGCATCTTGGCACTGAACCAAGTCCCCCTGTTATCTTCGGGGATAGCCCTTCAATACCTTTTCCTGACATCAACTTGTTGCATATTCATAGACCCTTGTGCATAGTAAACTTTTTCCCAAACTAGTTTCCATATTCCAAGAACTGTTTAGCATGGCTCCTCCTCGGTTCCACCTTTTTACAGCATGCGTATTCCTGGTTGTGGTTTTACTCCTTTTTTATTACCACCTTCAGTTTTGGCCCCGGCCCACGCTGCCTTCAGACGGTGAGTGCTGATAGTTGGCACATCTGCAGCAGGTGTCCTCATCCCACGTTCATTGGATGTTACCGCATCCAAGCAGGCATTTTAACACAAGCATACTTATATCAGCTATTTCACTACTATGTCTAAGCTTAATTAACAACAGAAATAAAAACTGTATCTTTATAACAAAGTTATTTTAACACCACACGTAAAATCCATGTGAATATTTGCGAAAAGCCAATATTGCAATATGTATCTATAACAGGGCCGAGGGCCGGGTGCCCCTCGGCGGCTCCGGCCCGGCAGAATTTTGGGGGTCCCGGTGTTGGTGCCGGCAGAGCCCCGGCGCTGGGCCGGGGGGTGCGTGGGACCCTCCCAGAGGGGCTTGGGCTGCCCGGGGCAGGCGCTGCATCCTCAGCCCGGAGCCACGGGGGGATCGCCCGGGACCGGCGGGCTGGGGGCTGGGAGAGCGGAGAGGGCGGCACCGGAGCTGGGGGAGGCTCTGCAGCCTGTGGGGTCGGACACTCCGATAAGGGGGACCCCGGGAGCCCAGAACGGGGAGCCCGGAACGGGGGAACCCCGGCAGCCTGGAGATGTTGGGACCATGGACAAGGTCCCAACTTCAGGGCCTTGGGAACCCTGGGCCCTGAAATGGGGACCATGCAAAGGCGGCACCCCATGAGCCAGAGGGAGCAGGGGGTCCCTGTGCAGGCTAAGAGGAGCAGGAGAGTCCCCGTGCAGGATAAGGGGAGCAGGGGGGTCTCGGTGCCGGCAATGGGGGTTCAGGGTCCCGGTGCCGGGGGTCCCACTCCCCCCTGGCCCCCCAGGAGCGCCCCCAGCCCCAGCGCTGGAGCCATCGCGCTGCTCCTCCTCGCTCCCAGGATGATCCCAGTAGAACTCAGTCGTCCAGGAGCTGCTCCCAGGATGATCCCAGTACAGCCCAGTCTTTCCCACTCCTGGCATCCCCCCCCCAGCCCTCTCTGCGTTCCGACCTGTCCCGCCTCCGTCCCCGCCCCTCCCGCGGGCTGCGAGGGCTCCGGGAGCGGGGGAGGAGAGGGAGGGAGGAAGGGAAGAAGAGGCGGAGCGGCAGCAGGAAGCAGCAGCAGGAGAGGGGAGGATGAATCGCGGGGCTCCGGCGCTGCCTGACCTCGACCTCGCAGCCCCGGGAGAATCGCCCCCCATCCCGCAAGGGCCCGGGCAGGGGGAGCGCGGCCCAAATATCCTAGGAGTGCCTGGGTTTGGGGTTTTTGGGGGGGATGTTTGGAGCTGGCAGGGCTCCAAAGGCGAGCCGCAGATGGCCCTCGGGTGGACATCGGGGGTCCCCGGGAGGTGTTTCTGGGGGGTCCCGGTGTGGGTGACGGCAGAGCCCCGGCGGGGGGCGGGGGCATGCAGGTCCCCCCCGGGGTGGGGGTTGGGCTTCCCCGGCTGGGCCCTCCGAGCTCTGCCGGGGCCACGTGGGCAGCTGCGTTCCCCTCTACTCGCTCCCTGAATGGGCTTCAGAGAGTTCCAGACAGAAAAGAAGCACGACTGAGCACCTCCTCCATGTCCTCCTGACTTCTCCTCTGTGGCTTGCACTTAGGCTCCCAGCTTCACTTTCCTTGTCTCCTTCTCTATCCCAGGTGACTACACCACGGATCCTGCCAACAAACACATCTTCCGTACCGCACCGGCCAATAGCCTGGCCACGGTGCTCGGTGCACATGACGGGACAGAGCAGGGCTGTGGGGAGACCCCCCACAGCCAACTCGTTCCTGGCTGACCCACAGCTGCGGCTGTCAGCGCTCCCCAGGGGCCAGAGCAGCATTGGTGCTCTGGGCCACAGCTCCCGTGTCTGTGTCACGGCCCTGCGAGTGTGCCGGCCACCCAGCACCGGGACTGGTCCCAAAGAGGCCATGGCAGGGCCTGTGGAAGGCCCCGGTGCCCTTCCTGCTCTGCTGCGTTGGCAGCCGTGGCGGCTCATTCTGCTGCCCTGAGCAGGCAGAGCAGAGCAGCAGCTGCTTCTTGTTTGGGCCGTTGCTAAAGTTCCTGCTGGGCTGTGTCTTCAACACTTGGGGCAAGGTCTTGCCTGCAAGCTGGGGCAGTTTGGCTGGGGTGAGGGTATCCCCAGGGCACGTTGAGGTGTGTCCTGGGGCTCTCTGTGACACAGTGCACCGTGCTCACTGTGGAATGGAAAGGGACAGAGTGTGCAAGGGTGACCCTTTGTGACACGTCGTGACGTAGGTGCTGGCGACGCCACAGTACTCGGTGCACGCGACGGCACAGGACGGGACAGAGCAGTGCTGTGAGGAGACCCCCCACAGCCAACTCGTTCCTGGCTGACCCGGAGCTTTTCCGAGGCATTCCCTGTGCAGGTGACCTCGAGGCCAGGCTGCGGGACTCGGTGACGTGGAGCATTTCCAAAGCGTCTGCCATCCCTGCGGCCGGTGCCCTTGAGGACAGACTGCGGGACTTGCAGTCCTATTTCCTTTTGGAGACTTCTCTCTTGCTGGTGCCCTCGAGGACAGACTGCGGGACTTCCTGTCCTGTAGCCTTCCCGAGGCTCCTCTGTTGCAGGTGCCTTCAAGGCACAACTGCAGCACTTGCTCATCTTCAGCGCTTCCAAGGCCTCTCTGCTTCAGCAAGCACTCCTAACTGCAAAGAGTGACATGGAGCAGAGACCCACCAGCGTGCCCAAGCTGGCCTGGCTGGAGGAGGAAGAGGCTGGAGCTACCTCAGCACAGCAGCCTGAAGAACTGGAGCAGTTCCAGCTGCTGCAGAAGCGTGAGTGTCCGAGCTGGGCTGCAGGGCTGGTGCCTGTAGCCAGCTTGGCCCCATCCCTTCCCATCCCATCCCATCCCATCCCATCCCATCCCATCCCATGCCATCCCATCCCATCCCATCCCATCCCATCCCATCCCTGTCCTGTCCTGTCCATGGATAGGACAGAAGCTTGGCTGGAGCACCTGGCAGCCGTGCTCCATCCCCCGGGGCATCCTGAGGCTCTCCCTGCCTGGGCGGTGCAGGGCTGGGCTGTGTTCTCTGGCCTCTCCCGCAGCCCCTCAGCTCTGGCTGCGCTTGCTCTTTGCCAGATGCAGCCAAGGACCCGACAGAGGAACAGGAAGCCGCCCGTGGCCGCTTCGGCAGAACGGCGCAGGTACCTGCAGCCATCCCCACCTGGGCTGGGCCTGCTGGCACTGCTCAGCCAAGCAGCAGGCTTGGAGCGCTCCATGGATTCTCCCTCCCTTGCTGCCCTTCTCCTGCGGACCCTCTGTGAATTCATCACGTGCCTTTGGCAGGAAGAGACCGCCGGTGCGGGCACGGGCATCTTGGAGAACCTTCCGTTCCTCGATGCCGAGACCGGTGCTGCCATGCTGGATTTGCTTGTGGAGAAGGGTGTCTCCAATCCAGTGCGAGTAAGCAGCCTGGGGCAAGGGCTCACTGGCCCCAGCAGTGGTGCGGCGCCTCGAGCCAGTTCTGCTGGCCTCCCTCGTCCTTTGAGGCCCGGCCCGATGCGTTTGGAAGGGAAGCACTTCTCAGGGGAAGTTGCTGCTCTGGCACCTCTGCCAGTCTGCCCGCGCCTTCTGCAGGTGCCCGCCATGGTGAGGTCCATCCACCAGTGGCTCACGGCCAATGAGGCTGCTGGGCACAGGCTGGACAAGGCCCTTCTGGAGCTGACCGAGGAATACCCCAGTGACGTGCTGATCACCCTCTTGCGCTGGGCCCCATCGTGTGACAGGTGGGGCAGCCCCACGTGCCTTGAGGGCTTGGGCTTCACCGGCCCGTCACCCTGTAGAGCCTGTCCCTGCTGACTGCCAGACAGGCAGGGAGTTGCAGGATCCTCCGGCTCCTCTGTTTTCCAGTGCGGCCATGGCAGCTCCTGAGCCTGGTGCCATGCTCCCTCCCTGCCCCTCGGGGCCCCTGTACCCACGTGGGCTGGCTGGCCGCTGCCGGCCAGGGGCAGTGGGCAGAGGCAGGGCTCAGGGCCAGCGCGGGCCCCTGCAGCTGCCCAGGCCACGGCGCTGTGGCCGAGACAGCCCTGACACAGAGCTCTGACCCCACAGAGCTGCCGCCACCATGTGGGCAACCATCATGTCCTCGAGCAGGACTGCGGAGCCGGCGCTGCAGCTACTCCTCGATGTGCTGAGCGCCTGGCCAGTGAGCAGCGTGTCCACCTCCGATGGGGACGACGCAGGAGTCTTTGCCCTGGCTGTGAGTTTCTGGAGCTGGCCTTTGCCAGCCCCTAGGCCAGCACTCCAGCAGCCAGCTCTCTGTCCTCCCGCCAGCTGCATCCTTCTGCCTCAGAGACCGCGCTGAATCCTGCCTTAGGGGCAGGCTTCAGGGGCACCAGGCCGGCTGTTTCCCCCCCTTGTCTCCCCCAGCCTCTCCCTCGCACGCTCGGGCCCTGCCACGTGCATGTCTTGGCCACTGAGCCTTGTCTCTGGCTCTTTTATTTCTTGCAGGCAACCGTGGCGCTGTGGAGAGTCTTCAATCTGGCCTGGCGCTCGCCTGTCGTGCTGGAGTATTTCCCCAGTCTCTTTCTGAGTCTGCTCTTCCAAGCGTACATCAGCATGCAGGAGATGCCAGAAGAGGTTGAGACCTTCTGGAAGGGATGCCAGGAGCAACACGGCCTCTCCGCCAAGCCCAACAGGTGCTCCATGCCAGTCCTCCCAGCCTCCCCATCCCTCCCATGCCCCCAGGGCAGGAGCCGGGGCTCCCAGCGTGACCTGGCCTTTGCTTTGCACACAGCTTTGCCCTGCAGACCCTGAAGGCCCTGCTCTGCCAAATGCGCTATGAGCACGCGGTGCTGTCCATGGAACGCAAGCGCGCCTGGGACACGCTGCTCTGTGCCGACACCCACCACTGCGCAGTGGGTCTGCTGGCCAGGTGAGACCTCGTTCTCCCCACCGCCCCTCTCCTTTGTGCCCGCAACGCCCCACACAGTCCCCGTGGTCATGGGCGGCAGGGCCTTGTCACTGAGGGAGGGATGAGCAGACTGGAAAAGGCCGGCACAGGAGGGTGCCCGGGAATGGCCGCCTCCCAAAGCGCCCCCGGGGTGCTCGGGAGGAGACCAGAGCTCTGCCAGTCAGCCCTGGGAGAGCTTTGCCCGCCCGGCCCAGGAGCAATGGTGCCTTTTTCTCCCTGCCAGGGAGATGCGCCATGTCTCCATCATCTGGTGTTGCGACATGGCATCCCGCCTCTTTGACCTGCTCAGCCAAGGCATTTCAGACTGGGAACTGCCCGCCCTGGCCTTCCTGGTGGAGGTGAGCCCCGTGGCCAGCGCTGCCTGGCTGAGCTGCCTCCCAGCCCTCTGCCCTCTCGTAGCCGCAGCTGCCTGGGACGCTGCACCAAGCCCTTTGCTGCTGCCTTGGCTCGGCCCTGTGCCCTTCTGAGCTCCTGCCAGCTGGGCACCTCTGTGCCTGCTCTGTGCCTTTCAGGTCCTGGATTGCCTGGACTTGAGCCAATGCGGTGAAAAAGTCCTGGAGATCTTGACAAGGCACCTGCAGAGCGAGTCCAGGCAGATGCGTCGCGTGGCGCTGCGAGGCCTCGTGGGGCTCACCTCAATGGTGAGAAGGAGGCAGCAGTTGAAGCTGTGCTGCCAGCGTGGGGCTGGGGCAAGCAGCCCCTTGGGCTTAGCTGGGCTTTGGCAGCTGTGCCAGCTGCTCCCAGCTCTCCAGGGTCGCTGTTCAGCTGCCTGAGTGCTTCGGGACAGGCCTTCAGCCTCTGAGCCCTGCAGCAGCAGCAGCGTGGGGTTGCCCAGCCTTGTTTTGCACACAGGATCCAAGCATGTACAGCCTGACTGAAAGCCTTGGGAAGCTACTGTGGGATAGAGATGAAGACATCGTTGAGATGAGCCTCGTTGTGCTCAGCTTCCTGCCGCTGCAGAAAGACCTGGCAATAGCCAGCCCCATGGCCCTGCAGCTGGCTGAGGCGCTCTGGCACCTCTTTGACAATGTGAGGCTCTGTGCCCCCAGCCACGGGCACTCGGGTGGCACCTTGGGCCTGGGCACAGGGGGGCCTGGAGCAGCTGATGTGGAGGGCTTTTGCTTCCTTTCCAACAGGACAAGAGCCTTGTGCGGCTGCTCTCCATTGGCCTCTTCCAAGACGTGATCACGCTGGTAGTGGCAAAGGGAGAAAAGGCCCTGAAGAAGCACGTGAGCCAGAGCCTGCTCCCACTCTTCTTCCACTGCCACGATGAGAACGGGCGTGTGGCACAGGTGAGGCCTCCTGGGTGTCCCCATGGGAGGGGGCTCAGCTGTCTCCCCAGCCCCTGGCACCTGAGGGGCTCCAGCCTCCTCCTGGCCTTGGCACAGAGATGCGGGTCCTGTGCCCTGGGCTGCGGTTCCATCTCTGGGTCTCTGCTGCTCTGCAGGCCTCTCGGGAAACACTGCTTTCTGCAGTTAGGTTCCTGAAGAGGAAGGATCTCAAGCAGCTGCTGAAGACGGATCAGATGTGGAGATTTGCCGAGTGCTTGGTAAGGACAGGCTGCAATGCCCAGCCCGATGCCTGAAGAAGCCGCCTGCCCCGGCGCCTGCGGCTGCTGGCCGGGCCTCAGGGCTCTGTGGGCGGGGGGCGAGCAGTGCCGGCCGTAGGGGGCACCCGGCCCAGGGGCAGGGCCCGCATCAACCCTTTCCCTCCGTGCCCTGCCACTCTCTGCAGCTGGCAGAGGACAGGAGCCGAGCGGCCGAGCGCCTGCGCCAGGCCCTGCCGTACCTGCGGAGCGCACAGGAGCCCCTGCGAGAGGCGGCCGTCAGGTTCATGGGTGAGCCCCAAGCCCGGCTCCCGCCCCGCCCCGCCCCGCCCCGCCGCAGCTCGGCCCCAGCCCCGCCTGCTGTCCCGGCAGCAGGATCCGGGCGCGGGCAAGTGCAGCCCCCGCTGGCCTGGGCATTGCTGCTGCCGCCCTCTGGCAGCCGTGCCCTCGGGCGGCAGCGTGCGCCAGGGGCCCGGGCTGAGCCCTGCTGGGCCAGCAGGGCCTGTGGCCTCAGGGCTGGCAGCGGCCGTGTGCGGCAGCTGTGGCTCTGAAGGCAGGACACGCTCTGTGTTCGCCAGGGATGGCCGGGCGCTACCTGACAGGGCAGCAGCCGGAGTTCCGCATCATCTGCAGGGGTGAGTGAGGCCCGCGGGCTCTCGCCGGGGGCTGCCGCTGGCACCTGCGTTGCCTGGCCCGCCCGCCCACGGCTCCGCTCCCTGCGCGCCCCAAGGGCAGCGTGGCCACAGCACAGACACCTTGCAGGGGCCTGCGGGACATTCCTGGCCAGCAGCTGCCAGCTCGTCCTTCTTGTCTCCTGCTTCCTCCAGGCTGCCTCCTCCAGGCTGTGGCGTGGACGAGGCTGGAGGCTCTCCCCAGCTGCGCGCAGATCCAGCCTCTGACTGTGCCTCTGTTTCTCTCTCTGCAGCCCTTCAGGACATGACGGATGACTCCAGCCCAGCCATCTCATGCCTGGCGCTTCAAGCTCTGTACATCCTTTTAGCTGTACAGAGCGTTCCCTCCTCCCGACTGCAGAAGATGCGAGACCAACTGCGCCGCCTCTGGCAGTCGCGGCCTTTCCCGTGTGGCCGCGGCTGAGTGTCCTGCCGCGGCGCTGCGGAGAACTGATCCGGGAGGCTGCGTCTGCTGGGGCCACCTGAGCCTGCGGGGAACACCTCTCCTCTGCCAGCACTTCCTTTCCCTTCACCCACTAGAGGAACATTAAATTGCTGTTGTTGGATAGCTGGCTGTCCAGGAGCTTTCTCTCGGTGCAGAGGGTCTTCAGGCCAACCGGGAAGAGGGCAAAAAGGCTGCTTGCTCTCAGCCACTTGCCCAAGCATGCGCTGTGGAAGGGAAAGTGGCCTAACAGCCCTTGGCCTTTGGTGGTAAGTCTGAATGACTTTAGGTCCTTTCAGGACAGGCACTCCAGCTCTAGCCCGTGTTCCCCCAAGTGAGTTTCCAGGTGCAGGTTCAGAGGTGCTGCCCCAGGCCCTCCACAAACACAAGCTGCCCGCTGTCTCTTCACCTGCCTCAACTCCTGCCTGCGCTCACAGCATCTAAACCAGGCTGTTCTCGGCCAGGGACCAGAGCCCTCTTCCTGCAGGATGCTCTTGCCAGCACCTTCCAGGTCTCTCTGCTGTGCACGCAGAGCTTTTCATGCCCGCTCCCAACAGGCTTTGGAATGCAGAGCACAGCTTGGCTGGCTCTGCCACCAGCACAGCCCAAACGCAGGTGGAGGAAGAAGCTGCAGGGGCTGTTTTGTGGCCATGTCCAAGAGAGACTGGAAGGGTGCCCTCCCTCTGCTCTCCCTTGGTTGGCTTTCTGGCTGGCTCTGAGCCCGGGGCTGCCGTTCCTCACTTGTGGGGAGCAGAAGCACAGCTGGGATCCCGGCACTGCCTGACAGCGCTGCGGGCACCGGCACGGCCGCGCGTCCGAGTCTCAGGCACCGTGCTGCTGCTTCATTTGCCCTTAGGCACAGCCAGAGCTCCCTGCTAAGCCCGGATGCTCTCTGCTTCTGCCCTCTTCCTCATCCTGTGCAGGGATGGAGCACTGCTGTGCTTTCAGGAAACTATTCTTGAAAACTTCCAGCATTCCTAGCTCCTTTGCCCTCCGTGGATGCTTGCCATGGAATCCCTCACAGCTGGCTTCAGAGCATATTCAGGTTGCCTCTTCCAAAATCCAGGGACTCCCAGGTGCTCAGCAAGATCTGGAAGTGCACGGTGCTGTGGAACTTCACCTTCAGCACAGGGACCTTTCCAGCCTGACCTGCCCTCGTTCCTCTGGCTCTGTGCACAAAACAGGGCCTGGAAGAGAACAGCAGCAGAGGCCTGTGTGTCCCAGGGCCCCGGGTTTGCTTCAGCTCCACAGGGATGCAGGCAAAGTGAAGAAGCCAAACTGTTAATTAATGGAAGGCAAAGCAAAGGGATGAGCTGGGAGGGAAAAAGGGGATGGGCAGTGTCTGAGGGCTGGAGGGAGGGAGCTGTCAACAGGTAGGGAGCGTGGAGGGAGAAAATGGTGATGGACAGGCTGAAGGCAGAGCTATCAAAAGGGAGGAATAGTGGAGAGAATAAAAGGTGATGGGCAGTGTATGAGGGCTAGAGGGAGGGAGCGTCTACAGGACAGGCAGGGAGAGGGCTGAAGCCACAAGAACTGTGCCCACCATCAGCTGTGCCAGGACTTCCAGCAGCGCTGAGCAGTGATGTCGTCTTTAGTGTCTCCTGGTGCTATTCTTGGGATACTGGTTCACTGGATCCAGAAGATGTCCCTAATTCTTGAGCTCATTGGGGAAACTGGGCTTGATTTTCCAGGTCAGAGCATGATGGGCTGGCACGTTGCCTCCGGGCTTGAAAGACTGAAAGAGAGAAGACCAGAGCCATGGCAACAGCCCAGATCTGCGGGAATCCTACAAGACCTTCTGAACAGGGCCATCCAAGCCAGAAGGGAGTAGGAGACATTGGAATCAGCTGGGAGGTCTTGCTGGAATAAATGAAAAGGGCAGGAGATTTTTTCTCCTTTTTAGTGCCTTTATTAAGGTCAGCTTGGGTGGGGGCTCGATGGGTCGTGCGCACGCCGCCGCCACTGCTCCCAGGAGTGGCAGGGAGGAGGAGGATGCAGCTCTGTCCCCTGGTGTGCAGGCAGAGCCGGGGCTTCCACCCTCACCAGAGCACCAGGAGATTCCCATTTTCGATTTAACATTTGAGGTCTTCTTTCTAGCTGACATCTCTGGGTTAGGGTGAGAGGTTCAAAGGTGTTAGCACACCCTGGATTCAGTTGCTTACCCTTAGACATCACTTAGATTGTTTAATTCATTGCTGGCTCGTTGTTTTAGGGGTTTTCTTTGCTGGACTTGGCCAAGTGTTTCTACATTCGCATCCAAGCTCTGACGTCACTCCCTCCTCACAGTCCCGGGTGCCATTTTCCAGGAAGCAGCAGGGGTGATACCCGACGAAGGGGGATTTCTAACAATTAAACTATTAACAACAGGTAATGAAAGAATAAAACTATTAACAAGAGGTAATTGCAAAATGAAGGTATTAACAATAAGTAATTAAAATTCTAACTTAGTAGCAATTGGTTTAACTTGTTGACTCTAAACCTTTTAAAAATGGACAACTTTTTACTCCTTACACTCAGGACAAAGAAATGGCTGGGGTGGGCAGAAACCTATCCCTAAACTCTGCACCACTCAATGTGCCTATTGTAAGAAAGAAAGGCATTGGAAGAGAGACTGCCTGCAACTCAAAGCCAAGGTGGTTGAAGAACTGAATCAATGCAAAGGTTGGCTGGAGGGCATCCCCCCAGAAAACCCTCTGGTCAAAAGAGAACTGGGGGAAAAGGTGAGGAAAATGAAATGTCTGGTGAATGTGGCTGCCACACATTCTGTATTAAAGTTGGAAGAAATTGATCCTGGTAAAGTTGTGAATGTTATTGGAGCCACAAGTCAACAGCAGAAGCTATCCTTTCTAAAACCACGATCTTATGAACTGGGAAACACAGTAGGAATACATCAGTTCCTATATATGCCTACGCCCCCAAAACACCTCATTGGAAGGATTTGTTGGAGACATGAGAATGTTGTAACAGGTTCCAACAGGCTGAAATGTAGTTTAGCCCTGGAGGAGTTCAGATCAAAGTCAATGACCAACAAATAATCGTGTTCTAAGTCTAGCTCTCATTACAGCTTTGTCCAAATCAGAAGAGACACAGAAGAAGTTCTTAGTCAGCTTTGACTTAAAGTCTGGGTGGATGGGACCCCTGGTAAGGCCAAAGCAGCACAAGCTGTAATCATTAGACTTAAACCTGGAACATGACCAATAAGAATTAAACAATATCCACTTAAGGTGGAAAACATAAAAATTGCTAAGCCTATCATAGACAATTGTCTAAAATTTGGGCTGTTACTGGAATATGAATCTGAATAGAATACACCTATTTTACCCATACAAAAGCCTGATGGTTTGAACTACAGTCTGGTTCAATACCTACAGGCTATTAACAAAATAGCTGGAGATCTCCACCCAGTGGTTGCAAATCCATATGCTTTGCTAAGCAAACTAAAAGATGAATATGGATGGTTTACCATTTCAGATCTCAAGGATGCTTTCTTCTGTATACCCTTGGACCCTGGCAGCCAAAACCGGTTTGCCTTTGAATGGGGAAACCCAGAGACTGGAAGGACAAGTCAATTTACCTGGACTGTAGGGCCACAAGGATTCAACAATAGTCCAACCACATTTGGAAAACACTTTGCTGAGGACCTTGAAAGTTGGGTAAGCCCGTCCACAAATGGAATTGTGTTACAATAGGTAGATGATCTACTTTTAGCCACTGAAACTTAAAAAGACTGGAATGGACAGTAAGCCTATGAAATGACCTGGGACTAAGTGGATACAAGGCATCCAGAAATCAAGCTCAATTAATCAAACAGGAAGTCATTTACCGAGGCTACAAAATATCCCAAGCGCAGCAGGGACTAAGACAGGACGGCAAAGGGACCACCCACGTAACCCCACTCCCTACTAATGCCAAAGAACTGAGAACCTTTCTAGGAGTGACTGGATGCTGTATTAACTGTGGTAGTGGCTGTGGACTGCTGGTTAAGCCACTGTAGCAGCTCTTAGAAGACAATCCCAGAGACCTGAAATGGACACCCCAAAGTAAGAAAGCCTTTCAAAAGCTGAAGGAGGACTTGAAAAGAGCACCTGCTCTGGGCTGGACAGATGTCTGGGAACCCTTCCAGCTTTTCTCTTAGGAGAGGCAAGGGATGGCATTAGGTGCACTAGCTCAAACAATTGGCCCATAGAAGAGAGCAATAGCATCATTTTCAAAACAACTGGATGCAGTCAGTAGGGGACAGCCTGCCTGTAAGCAGTTGCTGCTCTTGTTTCAGACATCCAAGGAGCCTGGAAATTCACTCTAGGTCAACAAATAATTGTGTTTATCTCGCATCCAGTAGCAGCAATTCTTGACTAAAAGGGTGGGCATTGGCTTTCACCCTCCAGATTCCTTAAATATCAGGCAAAGTTGGTGGAACAATGCAGCATTACAAAACAAATCTCTTCTCTAGTTCATCCAGCAGCATTCCCAGATACTCACTAGACAGACAAGGAGCCTTTGTAGCATGACTGGATCAAAACCATTCAGTCCACTTTATTCCAGCTGCCCAGATCTTAAAGAAACCCCAATTCCAAGAGCAGAATCTCAGTACACAGATGGGAGTGGCTTTGTAAGAGCAGATCAGTGAAAATCAGGATATACAATTAGTATGGAGCAATAGGAGATAGAAGCCCTGCACAAGTCAGCTCAGAAGACAGAGATAATCACTTTAACCCGTACCTTCTGACCAGCCTGAGGAAAAAGGATCAATAGATGAACAGATTCCAAGAATGCCTTTAGAGTAATAGACGCCCATGAAGCAGTTTAGAAAGATAAAGGACTATTGACAGCTCAGGGAAAGCAGTTGAAGCATTAAGAAGAAATCTTAAAATTGCTGCAGGCAGTACTACTGCCTCAAGAGGTTGCAATTCTGCACTGAAAAGGGCATCAGAAAGGGGAAACCGACCCCAAAAGAGGTAACAGGTTGCAAAAAGAGCAGCAGAACAAAGCCATGCTGATTCAGGCACTAATGCCCAAAGGTAAGGAACAATATGACAGTGATGTATGCCATATAATCAGAAAGATCTAGAATTAGCAAAGAATTTGCAAGCAGAATGAAAACATTATGTTTTTTCAACTCCTCAGGGATAGACAGTTATGCCAGAAAGAGCATCATGGAAATTAATTAAAGATGAACATAATTGTGTACACTGGGAAGGGGATGCCTTACATAATTATTTGATAAGGACAACAGTAAGATGCAACCTGTACTCTAGTGTAAAGCAGGTAACCCAAGGGTGTGAAATAACATCTTAGAGCCAATCCACAAACCAGGACTAGAGTTGAGCTTGGCACAGTAGACAAGGGACAATATCCTGGACAGCACTGGCAAGTTGACTTTTCTGAATTACCAAGAAAAGGGGGGTATAAAACCTTCTGTGTTTAACTGATACCTTCTCAGCATGACCTGAGGCATTCCCAACCCAAACAAATAAAGCCAAAGTTTTCAACATTTTGGTAAACAATATAATGCCCTGGTTCAGAGCGCCTTTAGACATCTCCTCTGACTGAGGACCACGTTTCCTAGCAAATATTGCACAGCAACTTTGCAATAATCTCCAAATCAACTGGCACCTACACACACTGGATTGGCCCCAGGCCAGTGGCCAGGTGGAAAAGATGAATTATCTGGTAAAACAACAGATAGTCAAAACTGTACCAGAAGCCAACATACCTTGGCCCCAGGCCCTAACTTTGTCTTTATAATGGATTTGATAAGACCAAGAACAAAAGAAAATCTGAATCCCTTTGAAATACTGTACAGAAGACCATATAAGCAAAACTAGCAAGGGGAAGATACTGTACAAGTTGGAGAGGGGTATCTCCAGAACCATGTTGTCCAACTAACACAACAGCTGCAGAAAATAAACCAACACATTTTGAGCACATGAGCAAGAGGATGCTCCTCTCCACAAATCCAGCCTGGGGACCAGGTAGACCAGGTAGAAAGCCTCCTATCCCAAAATTAAAAAGGAGTCTATTTAGTACTTTTAATCACTTACACAGCCTTTAAAGCTTAAAGCATTCATCTCTTGGATATATTATTCCAGAATTAAAATGCTTCTGCAAAAGGCAAGTGGAGTCCAAAAGTGGACCTCAGAAAGAACAGGAGAAACCAAGATGCATTTCACACCATCATCGTCTTCCCGATACTTCTAATCAGAATGCAAGCCACAGCAGACGACTGTCACTACCATAATGATCTCCTTGGCCTGCAAGATCCTGGTAGATGGAACATTCAAAAATATTCAGGACCTAACTGGCTAAAAGAGATTAAAAAGGTAAAAGCACTTTACACCATTTTAAGGATTAATGACTGAGCAGTTAAAGATTGAGGAAAACCTGACTCCATGCCTGCCTTTCTTGTCCCACCTGAAAGCAGGATCTCTGTGGCTTGTAAATTTGAAACTCACAAACCTCATTCAGAGAAGATTGCTTGAGTGATCATGCGCATCTGCGACCTTTCTAACAAGCAGTGTGTGAATTCATTTTCATGTGAATCCTATCAGGATTTTTGCACTATGCAAATTAAAATGGGAGACTATAACCTAGCACAAGATAGTTGCCTTCTTCTGCGGCGCACAGGTGGGGTGGGAGGACCATCATCACACAGAGATCCAGGAATTGAGCCCGCCAGGAATCTGTCCCAACAAATATTGTTTCCAACAGGCAGCTCTTGTGCGACTAGAGTTAGAAATTGTCCTGCTTGTACGCTCAGTACATGGAACAGGTCTCATACAGGATCTGCTTTTGAGAATTGAATTTCATTCTTGGGATATTCCAGGCCATCAGAAATAGTAACCAATCAAGCTGGAGGGGTAGCCAGGAGCACAATCATCCTGTTAGGGTATATCATGTCCAGTTTCATGACCACGTGAGGGCAACCCAGATATGCATGGAATCCAATAGCACAGCTGCATCCTCTTATGGGCTGAGGTACTCAAAATACTCAACCATTTGTAGTGGGAACTTTGTAAAGCATCCTTTGTAATACTACCAGGGGCCAGTGCAAGGTTTCTGAAGGTTTCTGAAATGCTTGCCTACAGGCAGGCAATGTATCTGAAGAAACCAGTTACCATGCCTTGGGTACTCGACAAGGAGCAAAACGGAATGGGTCACACAACAGACATTTAAAATTAAAATCAAAACAAACAACTTTACATCAGCAAACAACTCCGTAGAACGGGACCCATAAGTGAAATAATATAGTCTTTCACTCTGGGGTAAGACAAACAAATGAACAATTGTTGCCTCTAAATCCACAGTACTCTCTGAAAAAGCTGGAGGTAAAGATACAAGCTAATGTTTCCAAAATTAAACAGCAATACTGCCCACTCATACAGCAAAGCCTAAAAGAATGGGAGCTGTGGATACATTCCCAGACACCAAATGATAGGTGTAGAAAAGACTTAAGGGGATGGTTTGGGTCTGAACTGGGAGTATTAAATTCTATTGATCAAGAAGTCTTGCTCAAGAAAGTAAGCACTGTGAGCTCTTATATTGGACAGACACAAACTCCTCTCAGATCAACCCTGCTATCACTTGCCCATACCCAAAGCCTGGCAGCTAACCTATTAAGCACCCTGGCCAACAATACACAGCAGGATTTTCAAGCAGTTGGTGTCTTTATGGGAACACTACAGGGTGACATTTCTTTGCATTTCAATGTACACAAGCTCAGCTGTGTGTGGCTATGGTCTGTAATCTCAGGAGAACTTTAAAAAAGGAGAGCTGGGGAAATTGCCACAAGAATGAACTAAATCATGGCTAAAAATGAAACCACAAAGCAATTTGAAAAAGACTTCCACACTTGGTTGCAATTGGCCAATTTCACATAGAATGAACAGAACCCTGCAGTCTTTTGTATTAACCGTTAAGAACGCAACAAAATACCGTGTCATTCCAATTTTGGCCCTTGGAGTTATAAGAACTCACGTAACTGTCAGACCCATTCAGCATCATGTCTGGGCCATTTTCAACAAGAAAACTAGAAGCTGGCAAACTCTTAGTATCAAAGCATGTGTACCAAGGGATGCACTGAATTTTGTGTGCAAAAATGCGGTGCTTGAAAGAGAGGATGGGTGTCTGCATGCTGAGGGCAGCACTTGTATTTTTGAAATGAGCCCAGTTACCCATGCTCTATCACAGGTGTGTTATGTGGGAAGGGGCTGTGCCTGTGTGAGATCTGCTTGCACAACTATTCCAATTGAGTCTTTTAATGAAACTACTAATGGTACTAACTTCTCTATTTGTAATTTCACAACCAAAAGTGGATGCCACTTCAGCTGCACCACACAAGAACTTCTCTACAGATGCTGCAGAATGCACATGATGGGTATCAGCAAGCGCCCAAATTCCAAACTGGACAGGACGCTAACGTTCTAAAGCAAATGCCATACCAGCCTAATATAGAATGGCTAGTGGCAGGAGTCCAAAATGCATCTCACAGAGCCTGATGGACACTCAAATCCGGTATCAAAGTTGTTACCGAAATCATCACCAAAATAGAGAAAGAAAGAGAACATCATGAGTCAGATGTCTTCTTGTGATGGACAAATCTGGAACCACCAACAGCTCCTTAGATTTTAGCTTCCTCAGCAAACCAGTTCTAATTTTAAAAAAATTAACCTTTCTCTTAACTATCATAAACCTATGGATGTGGTAGAAAATTAAAACAGCAGCAGAACAGTACATATGTACTGTGTGTAGCATTGTTTGTTTTATATTTATGGGTTTATTGTAAAGTTGGTTAATTTATAAGTTAAGAATTTGGTTTGACCCTCAGTTCCCCCCATGTTCTCCCTTGTAATGGTTCATTCCTTCCACCTGTTACCTGTCAATCATTGTAACCGTCCCCTCTCAGGTCGAGAATCTTCTATGTCAATCATCCCTCACCTAACATATGATTTATCCCCTGAGCCTTTTCCCGCCCCCAGGCCCTTCCTATTGGTTCAGTTGTGTCCCTCGTGCCCCGCCCCGGTTCTGTTCGTTGGTCCCTCGTGTCCCCGTCCGTTACGCCTTTCCCCTTTATAGGTGCCTCCCTAACGGTTCTTACCTGACACCGTCACTGGCCCCGCCTGGGTCAAATACAGCGCCTGGGCATCCAAACGCGTGTGCACTCCTTCCTTCCTTTGCCTCAGCACTTGGCAGTCCTGCTCTCGCCTGCATCACCACACAGCAGACGGAGCCACTACTCAGGGGTCCTCGCCTGAGACATTTGGGGATGTTTTAGGTTCAGATTCTCTGAGGCTTTAGATTTTAGATCTCTAGACAATGCTTCCAGGAATCTAAATGGCTTTCAGAAATGAAACTTTTCTCCTTTTTTCCTCAGTCTTTGCACTCGTGTGCACCAGAGACCTTCGGTGAATGGATTCCACTCTAATCCATCTCCAAGCTGAATCTCTCAGCTGTGTTCACACTGGTAGTTCGTGTGTCTCTTCTGCACAGTGCAATTTTAAAATCTTCGTTCCTTATTATCTCTGCCCTTCTTTTTCTCTTTTAGCTTACAAATGCATGCACATGTATCAGAAATGGCTTTTTTTTTCCCTACATCACTTCCTGCCAAGTAATTTTCTTTTATCCTGTTCTGATGTTAATCTAGCCTCATATGCTTTATTCCAAGTGCACTCCTGTTTCCTTGAATGTGGAAGTTTTATAATGCAATGCTCTCATTCACCTGCTTTCATGAAACCCTTCATTAACATTAGCACAAGTAACTGTGTGGTTCCCTTCTGCTTTGTAGAAGATTTGGGAAACTCAATCCTGCTCAGCTACAAAAAAACATTTATGGTGCTTGGTAATTGCCCTAGGAGCTTAAATTAATGGCAAACAACTGCAGCTTCTTATTCACTTCACAGAAACTGGGAGAAAACACACTACAAATATCAAGGAATACAGTGCAAGGATGATGGGCATCCCTCAGTTATCCCAACAGACTGATGTCACGGGCAAAATTCCCTCTTTTCCAAAGGGTTTTCATTTGCTTTGGCTGTACTTTGTATGGCTTCAGGTCATATTTCCCTTCATTTAAGGAAGTATCTTGGCCGTTCTTGAAGAATTTGCCCTTGGAGGACTTACTCAGTTCTGCAGTCCTCATTATACACCCTTTTAAAAAAGACACTTATGCTATTTTTCTTCTCTCTGTGTTTTCATATTTGAACCATGTTCAACAAGGTTTTCTTTCTAAAAATATTCATCACAATATTCCAAAGGATTAAAAAATGCTTGGGTATTTTTTTCCCTAAGTATTTACAAAAGAAAAATTTTAAAAACCTGTACACATGCTGGATGTAAAATGCAGATAGAAATAAACTTGAGAGTTCTCCCAAAACCCTTAAGAAAAAACCTCATGTATTCTATAAAACTCAGAGTATTCATCTACAGTTTACAAAAATGGGCAGAATTCTATGCTTTCAAGCTTTTTGCCCCTCAGGGGCAGTGCCATTCTCTGAACTGTAATGCTCTGAGCATGTTCTGCTCACCGTGGCAGCTTTCTGCTCTCCCCTGGTGCAGATCATCCTCCCAGCACAGGGGGAGTGCAGCCCCCACAGCTCGCAGCCCCTTCCCACCCAGCAAGAGCCTGAAGGAGAGAGATGGCTTTCAGCAGCTGCCGCGGGTTCTGACAGTGCCACCTCTCGGCTGCTGAAAGCCTGAATGTCTGTGTTGCGGTGTGTGAGTTTCTGAGCCAAATGTTCTGTTAGCTTGTGGTGTGTTCAAGTGTTCCCCGAGTTATTACAGTCAGTTTCTCCCCTGTGTTATGCCCTCCTACCCAAGTGTCCCTCAAGGAATCCCCTCCCTCCTGACCAGATTTTTCCCTGTCTGTCAAGACAACCCGGCCCCTTTGGCCCATCCATCAGCCCAAACCCTACCCTTTGTTCCAGACAGTTCCCTGTCCCTCACCCCAAGCTCCAATCCCTGTCCCAACCCTCTCTCCTCCCCTTGTTCTGATTTGTTGTAGCCCTCAAAACCACACCCCGAGGGTCGCTTATTGGTTACTAAATGGTGTCCACCCCCCGTTTTGAAAGATTTTAAAAACCCGTGCACAGGGGTTCTGGGGCTTCTTTTAACTTCTGTTTTTCGTTGGGGGTGCTCTCTTAAGTGCCTTCCACCGCCTCTCCAAATGAATTCGCTGCATTTTGCACCACAGAAGAGCCTCCTCTGCCTCCTTCACTCGGTCCTCCGGGGGTCTCTACTGCTAGGCAGCTGGCCTAGAGGTTCTGGCTCAGGCAAAACCCTAACCCAGCCAGTTCCCCTCTCTTGCCATTGTCCCTGGAGCATCACAGAGCTAGCCAGGGCTCTGGAGGGCAGTGACAGTGACCCGTGCCCTGGCGTGTCACAGCCCCCAGAGCCGCACCTGCCAGGCCACAAGCCCCAGCCCTGGTCCCCACTGCCGGCCTCAGCGGCTGCTGGGCATCCTCACCCTGAGTGCAAAGGCAGAGGCAGGAGCCCCCCAGGGCGCTCTGGATCCAGGCTGCAGACACCCTAAAGGCAGCACTGAAAGGGACATGGATGGGGACTGCAGCTGCATCTTCCAGTGCTCGCCACCCCTGACTATTCTCTAAGGGACCCCAAACCTCACCTGCAGCACCTTGAGCTCTGTTATGAATAAGAAGCTTGACTAGGCCAATATTCAAGCAGCAATCAATTTATTATTTAATATGGTAAAGTATGAGCAATACAGCGCTGGGTACAGTGGGGGAAGTGTTCCCTCCAACTGCACACTGATACTTGAGGGTTACAGGTATTTATAGGGGTACTCATCAGTTTTTTTCAGCAGTTTCTATTTCCAATTTTTACTCATCAGCAATTTTTATTCCAAATTATTACATCACAATTCTATACACTATTGTGATTTTAATTTCTCAGGATGTATTTTCAAAGGAGTATCCCCAGATGGTGCTGGTCCAGTTTCCAAAAGAAGAAAGACGAATCCCATCTGGTGGAGTCCAGCTCCCCAGATGTGGGTCCACCTTTTAATTGCAGAGACTATAAATCTAATAACAGTGATGTCCAGCTTCCCTTTGGTCGAAACTATAAATCCTTGATGTGATCTTCCTTTCTCAAACTGTTTTTCTCTGCTTCAATAAGGCGTGAGATAAGCATATTTCCTTTATATATATTCCAAAGCTATAGTTTCAAGGATACAAGTAATATTCTAAAAATATACTTCAAAAGGTTATTATTGCAGAGCTTTTTTATGGATTAAATAGAAGCAAAAAGCAACATCCTTAACACCTTAATTCCAATGCCCCTAAACCAACCAGAGTTAATTGCAAACAAAAGATAGGTTCAAAGGCCTTTTTCCGTGCTTTATTTTCATCAGTTATTATTAGAATTCACAACTATCCCATTGTCGATGTCCACACATTTCTCATTCGCAAGTACACACTTCGCCTGTTTGTACCTGACACGAAACACAGCTTTGCATCTCACAGGCAGATGAGGGATCTTTGGACTGTCACTTACAGACTGACATCCCAAAACATAAAAATAATCATGCATTTCCTCTTAAAAATAAAATTTACTGAATTAATAAAATTATAATTACTTTTCTTATTTATAAAAGTTATATTTGTATTACCAAATTTGAATGTTTATATAAAAAAATCCATACCTTTTTAGCAAGCAAAAAATTTATTGCTCATTGGTTCTAAGGAACACAATTCCCTTCATTAATTCATTGACCAGTGTGGCTGTTGATTTCTCCTTCTTTATGCTAATTAGTCCTATTTTAAATCCTTCTGTCATCTTTTTTATCATTTTCACAGACAGGGTAAAAGGGGCCACTTTGGGGTCCGTGGAGAACTTTCTGGGGCACATTTGGGGCAGTTCTGGGTCTGCGGAGGGAATTCAGAGAGAACTTGAGGGTCTGGAGGACCCTTGGGGGAGCCGGGTGGGCACTTGGAGGGGCACTCAGGGATTCCGAGGGACAGTTCGGGGTCCGGGACAGCACTTGGGGGTCCCCGGGGGCCCTTGAAGGTCAGGGAGGGGAATTTGGAGCCCTGCGGGGTCCGGGGCAGCACTTGGGGGGGGTCTGATTGGGCTCTCTGGGGCGCGGGGGGTGATGGGAGTTGTAGGCGCGGGTCTAATACAGTTTAACGGGGCCGGGGAGCATCACGGGAGTTCAAAGCGCAGCTGCAATGGCTCTCGGTGGGGCGCGGGGCATGATGGGAGATGAAATCCTGTCTGGAAAAGCTCTGGACGTGCGCCGCGGAGCATGATGGGAGCCGTAGTCCCGGAAGTGGTTCGAACGCTTTGTTTAGGGGTCTGGGAAGGCACTTGGGGGACACTTTTGCGTCCGAGCCGCGACTTGAGATCCTCGTGGTAACGTAAACAGTTCGGGAGAACTTGCGGGGATCTCAGGGAGCTCTTCCCAGGCTCTTTAGGGCGTGGGGCACAGCAGGAGTTTTCGGCGCCGAACCGTGTTATGAGGGGTCTGGGCCGCGGGGGATGAGAGGAGATGAATTCCCAGAAGTGGCTGTACCGGGCATCTGTGAGGTTGGGAGCACTTTGGGGGTCCGGGAACACTTCTGGGGGGTCCCGAATGGGCGCTGAGGGGGCACTGAAGGATCCTGGAGGGTCTGGGGGACACTTAAGGGACAAAGAGGGGGCGGATACCGGGGGGGGGGGGGGCTTCTGCGGACCGCGGGGCATGACGGGCGTTGTAGTCTCGGCTCCAATGGGGCTCAATCGGGCTGCCGGGCATGACGGGAGTTGTAAGCACAATGAAAATATGTTGCCCACCCTAGGCACCGCCCCCGAGGCCCCTTTCCAGGCGCTGATTGGCTGCGGGTGGTGATGGGCGGAAGCCTCGGCAAATGGGATGCGGTGAAGACCGGAACAGCTCATTCCCTCTCCATTCCCTCCCAGTACAGCCCAGTTCATCCTCAGTACAGACCAACTGATCCCAAGTAGAACCCAGTACAATCCCAGTGCCCCTTCAGCCCCTCCCAGTACAGCCAAGTCCCTCCCAAGACACCTGAGTTTATTCCCAGTCCCTTCCAGTTCCGCCCAGTGTCATCCACAGGATGCCCCAGTGTCCCCAGTCTGCTCTGCAATGGCCCCAGTGTCCCCAGTTTGACCCAGTATCTCCCAGTATCACTCCCAGTATGTCCTGGTATGTCCCAGTCTGTCTCAGTGCACCCCCACAGTCCATCCCAGTCCACAGATTCCCCTTCAGCATTCCTAGTGTTCCCAGGTTGTCCCAGTATCCCCCCAGGGTCACTCCCAGTATGTCCCAGTGTCTCCCACAGCATTCCCAGTGTTCCCCAGTATGTCCCAGTCCCCCCCAGTGTTTCCAAGGACAGTTTAATTTCTCACGGTGGCCGTGGCAGCCAAACCCAGCAGTGGGGTCAGTGCAGTGCCCATGGCCACAGCCCCTTGCAGTGGCCCAGTGCAGCTTGGGCTGATGATCCACCCTCATAGCCGGCCCAGGGCAGCTCTGCAGTGGCTCTGGTGGCCCCTGGGGCTGGCACACACCTGAGCAGTGTGTCTGTTTGCAGTGGGGAAACTCAGGAGTTTGAGATTGCTGCAAAAAGCACAAAAAGGGAAAACCCCTCTTCGGCTGGGTGCAGCCAGCTCTCCAAGCACAGCAGCTCCCAGGGCAGTGAGGACAGACAGGATGGGGCTGGGCAATGTGGAGCAAGGTTGTCCACGCTGGGTCAGAGCTCCAGGCACAGCTTCTGTGAGTAGGCCAGGGCTGCTGAGGAGAGACCCTGGGTCAGTATCAATCACAGAATGCTGCAACCACCTCCGCTCTAAAGAGAAATAAAAGACACTCTTTAAAATAGGAATGTGTATTTCTTACAAGTTCTTTGAAATCTTTTTCCATAACTGGACTAGGAAAACTTTAATAACCCTCTCTGGGCTTTGGTGTTGTTTACATCAGACTCAGTCCCTGAGAGTGTCTTAAAAAACTTCTCAAGTTTATGCAAATTTAAATTTAGACTCCAAATTTTCTTGAAGTTTTAATGGGTCCCACAGAGGGACACGACTGGGAAAATGTCCCCAGGTTCCAGGTAGAGCAGAACACGGGAGGCAGTGATGACCGGTGGGGACAAGCAAGGCAAAGGTGTCTCTGGTGCTGAGCAAACCTGGGTGTGTTTCAGGAATGGAAAGGGCCAAGGCCTGAGCCCCAGCCCCTGGCCAGGCAGATCCTGTCCCTCTCTCATTGCTCAGGGCCGACAGCCTGCAGGGACAGAGGCGCAGGGCAGGGACACCGTAGGACAGCCTGGGCTGCACAGGGCACAGGGATGGGCAGCAGCTGCAAGACAGCCCTGACAGAGCCAACTTGGGCAGCACTTTGGCCATGGCTGCTGGCCCTGGGCCTGAGGCCACGAGGGGACAAGTGACCCTTGCAGGCCTGGGGCCTCACTGCCTCCTTGTCCCTGCTCAGCAGCCTGGCAGGGGCTGCCCCATGCTCCTGCCCTTGGCATTGCCCATCCCCATATGCCAGTGCCCATCCCAGGAAGAGCCCTGAGCACTGAGGGAGGGACAGGATCTGCCTGGCCAGGCCCTGGGGCTCAGGCCTTGGCCCTTTGCATTCCTGAAACACATCCAGGTTTGCTCAGCACCAGAGATGTTAGCATTCAAAAACACATAATCACATCAGCGATTATATGCGGTGCTTTTTATTCAAGAGCTCTGGGAATCGGGGTAGTTTCCACCCAAATCTGATTCCAACCATACATTCGAGGTGAACATGTTTTATACTCTATCATTACATAACTTTCATGTTAATTATTAAACTTAAATTGTTCTTTTGTATACACAGATTTCAGCTAAACATAGCCCCCTTTAAATTTCCAACATAGTTTCTCACAATTCTTCTTATGGTTATATAATAATTATATTTAATTACTAAACAATCACCACATCTAACAATTATATCTTTTATCAAAGTGCCTACGCAGCTGCAGTGATCTGAGAAAACACAAAGCCCAATATTTTCAAAGACTATTTTTAACATTTTTCAGGGCTCCACTATCAGAGATACCTTTGCCTTGCTTGTCCCCACCGGTCATCACTGCCTCCTGTGTTCTGCTCTACCTGAAACCTGGGGACATTTTCCCAGTCGAGTCCCTCAGTGGGATCCATTAAAACTTCAAGAAAATTTGGAGTCTAAATTTAACTTTGAGTTTTTGAGAAGTTTTTTCAAGACACTCTCAGGCACTGAGTCTGATGTAAACAACACCAAAGCCCAGAGAGGGTTATTAAAGTTTTCCTAGTCCAGTTATGGAAAAAGATTTCAAAGAACTTGTAAGAAATACACATTCCTATTTTAAAGAGTGTCTTTTATTTCTCTTTAGAGCGGAGGTGGTTGCAGCATTCTGTGATTGATACTGACCCAGGGTCTCTCCTCAGCAGCCCTGGCCTACTCACAGAAGCTGTGCCTGGAGCTCTGACCCAGCGTGGACAACCTTGCTCCACATTGCCCAGCCCCATCCTGTCTGTCCTCACTGCCCTGGGAGCTGTTGTGCTTGGAGAGCTGGCTGCACCCAGCCGAAGAGGGGTTTTCCCTTTTTGTGCTTTTTGCAGCAATCTCAAACTCCTGAGTTTCCCCACTGCAAACAGACACACTGCTCAGGTGTGTGCCAGCCCCAGGGGCCACCAAAGCCACTGCAGAGCTGCCCTGGGCCGGCTGTGAGGGTGGATCATCAGCCCAAGCTGCACTGGGCCACTGCAAGGGGCTGTGGCCATGGGCACTGCACTGACCCCACTGCTGGGTTTGGCTGCCACGGCCACCGTGAGAAATTAAACTGTCCTTGGAAACACTGGGGGGGACTGGGACATACTGGGGAACACTGGGAACGCTGTGGGAGACACTGGGACATACTGGGAGTGACCCTGGGGAGGACTGGGACATACTGGGGACACTGGGGAAGACTGGGAGACACTGGGGCATCCTGTGGATGACATTGAGTAGGAAATGGAAGGGACTGGGAATGTACACTCAGGTGTACTGGGAGGGACTGGGGAGGAACTGAGGTTTTACTGGGCTGTCCTGGGAGGGATTGGAGGGGCACTGGGGTTGTACTGGGGATGAACTGCACTGTACTGGGAGGGACTGGAGAGGTTGAATGGGCTGTTCCCGCCTCCATGGCTCTTCCGCTCATCACCACCCACAGCCAATCAGCGCCTGGAAAGGGGCCTCGAAGGCGGTCCTCGGCTGGGAGCCATCTTTCCTTTTTGCCTACACTCCCGTTATGCCCCACGGCCCGATTGAGCCCCATTGGAGCGGGGCCTACAATGCCCGTCATGCCCCGCGCTCCACAGAACCCCGGTACCGCCCCCCCTCTGTCCCTTAAGTGTCACTCAGACCCTCCAGGATCCCTCAGTGCCCCCTCAGCGCCCATTCGGGAACCCCCCCAGAAGCGTCCCCGGACCCCCCAGTGCTCCCAACCTCACAGATGCCCGGTACAGCCACTTCTGGGAATTCATCTCCTCTCATCCCCTGCGGCCCCAGAGCCCCTCAGAACAGTCCCGCGCCGAAAGCTCCTGCTGTACCCCACGCCCTAAAGAGCCCGGTTAGAGCTCCCCGAGATCCCCGCAAGTTCTCCCGAACCGTTTACGTTACCACGAGGATCTCAAGTCGCGGCTCGGACGCAAAAGTGTCCCCCAAGTGCCTTCCCAGACCCCTAAACAAAGCGTTCGAACCACTTCCGGGACTACGGCTCCCATCATGCTCCGCGGCGCACGTCCAGAGCTTTTCCAGACAGGATTTCATCTCCCATCATGCCCCGCGCCCCACCGAGAGCCATTGCAGCTGCGCTTTGAACTCCCGTGATGCTCCCCGGCCCCGTTAAACTGTATTAGACCCGCGCCTACAACTCCCATCACCCCCCGCGCCCCAGAGAGCCCAATCAGACCCCCCCAAGTGCTGCCCCGGACCCCGCAGGGCTCCAAATTCCCCTCCCTGACCTTCAAGGGCCCCCGGGGACCCCCAAGTGCTGTCCCGGACCCCGAACTGTCCCTCGGAATCCCTGAGTGCCCCTCCAAGTGCCCACCCGGCTCCCCCAAGGGTCCTCCAGACCCTCAAGTTCTCTCTGAATTCCCTCCGCAGACCCAGAACTGCCCCAAATGTGCCCCAGAAAGTTCTCCACGGACCCCAAAGTGGCCCCTTTTACCCTGTCTGTGAAAATGATAAAAAAGATGACAGAAGGATTTAAAATAGGACTAATTAGCATAAAGAAGGAGAAATCAACAGCCACACTGGTCAATGAATTAATGAAGGGAATTGTGTTCCTTAGAACCAATGAGCAATAAATTTTTTGCTTGCTAAAAAGGTATGGATTTTTTTATATAAATATTCAAATTTGGTAATACAAATATAGCATAACTTTTATAAATAAGAAAAATAATTATAATTTTATTAATTCAGTAAATTTTACTTTTAAAGGGAAATGCATAATTATGTTTTGGGATGTCAGTCTGTAACTGACAGTCCAAAGATCCCTCATGTGCCTCACAACTGCTGTCAAGGACAGAGCTTGAAGCCCTCCCCAAGGACTGAGACTGAGACCCTTCAAATTCTAACCCAGGGGTGCTGGCCTGACTGGAGCGGGATGTCTGCCATGGGAAGCGGGATGTTTCCCATAGGAACCAGTCCTGAAACAACAGGCCCCGCTCACTGCTGGCACCGGTTTGTGCTGTTCAGAACTGGGCTGTCTGTACCTGTTGTCAATGGATTTATTCTCCACTGTTCCCTCCATGTGCCATCCTGCTCCCCTCCTGGCGGTAGATTATAAAAGAGCCCTGAGTTAACCAAAGATTTGAGACTCTCCCCGATGTGACAAGACAGATCTATTGGCCGGACCACGAGGATTTCATCTCTCTCATGGCAGCTATTCCCCCCCCTCCTTTTCTCTGTCTCTCTATCCTTTATCTGCTTTCTAATCCTTGTGTTGCATCTGCTGTGGGCACTCAATGAAAGGTGCATTTGTTTTGGTTAATACTGAAGGTCCCCTGCTGTGTCTCTTTGCACTCTGAGATCAGTAAAATGAACCATCGTGACCCCCCTTGTGCCAGGGGATGGTGACACGGCCTGATGGGGTTGTGCCCACAGCATGTGAGCGTGATCTCCTTGGTGGCGACTCCACTGGCTCATCTGCTCTTGCTTTCTGGTCTGCCTATCCCAGAATTACCTATGCCACCTGCTTTTCTTATATTGTGGTTCTCTGTGGTTCCTTCAACAGGCAGCCCTTCTTAAGTTCACTCTTGGAATAGGGGATCATCACCTCCCCATCATATCGAGTGCAGTGGAATGCACTTGAATGCATTTTGCCTGCATTCAAAAGATGGTCCCTGTTTTTGCTTTACTGTGGAATCTCTGTTTGTATTTTCTACCTCTGTCGAGGCCTGGATTGAAGGTACTTGAGATGATATTTTGCGTTCAGATTCAGGTGGTTTTTGTTTCTTATCAGTGACACAGCCTCACAACCGTGAGTTCTGCAGCCTTTCATCTAAGGCACAAAATGGCTCAGTATCTCTTGTTACAAGGCCTGGATGGTACCAAGGAGACCATGGTGATACTGGGGATCCAAGGAGACCGTGGTGACACCATGGAAACTCATGGAACCGTGGGCATTGTGACCCAGCAGGGCTTCATGGAACCAAGGAGTCAATTGGGACTCTGCCAAACCTCATGGAACCAAGGGCCCATTGTGACACTGACGAACTTCAGGGACCCAAGAGTCTCTTGTGACACGGGGGTACTCATGAAACCATGGAGACCATTTTGAACCTTCAAGGCCTGATGGAACCAAAGGGTCATTCTGGCACTTCTGAGCCCTGGAACCAAAGGGACCACAGTGACACAGTGGGGCTCTGTGGAACCAAGGGGCCGTGGTGACATTGTGGAGTGTCATTGAACCAACTGTCCATGGTGACACTGCAGGGCGTGATGGAATCATGGGCACCATTGTGACACTGCAGGGTGTCATGGAAGCAAGGGGCCATTGTCACACGATGGGGCCTCTTGGGATCCAAGGGCAGTTGTGATACCATGGAAATTATGGCAGCTGTGGCACCATGAAAGCAAGGAGACCATTGTGACCCTACAGGACCCCATGGAACTAAGGATTCATGGAACAGTGCAGGACACATGGAACGGAGGAGCCATAGTGAAGCTGTGGAACCAAAAGAGCCCATTGTGACACTGTGGGCCCCCATGGATCCAAAGGTCCATTTTGACATTGCAGGGGCTCGTGGAATTAGATGAGATTTATAGTCCTTGCAATTAAAAGGTGGACCCACATCTGGAGAGCCGGACCTCACCAGCTGGGAGACTTTTTCCTTCTTTCAGAAACCGAACCACCACCATCTGGGGATACTCCTTTCTGGGAAACATCCTGAGAAAAACTAAATCACAATAGTGTATAGAATTGTGATGTAAAAATTGGGACTAGAAACTGCTGAGAAAGCTGATGAGTACCCCTATAAATACCTGTAAGCCTCAACTATGGGTGTTCAGTTGGAGGGAAAACCTCCCCCACGGTACCCAATGCTGTATTGCTCATTCTTTACCATATTAATTAATAAATTGATTGCTGCTTGAATATTGGCCTAGTCAAGCTTCTCATTTATAACACAGTGCTCAGTGGATGCTCGAGGGGTCTCTGTACCTCATGCCCCGGGAATGATGGGAGGGGCTGGGGGGGTTGTCCCTGTCCCTGTCACCCCAGGCCATTCCCCAGGGGTCTCCATCATTCTCACCCCAGGGAATGCCTGGAGGGTCTCCCTCCCTCTCACCCTGGAGGGTCTCCCTCCCTCTCACCCCTGTGCCAGGGGGTGCTCGGGGCAGTCTCTGTCCCTCTCAGCCCAGGGGATGCTCGAGGCTCTCTGTCCCCTGGCCCTGGGGGATGCTCGGGGGGTCTCCATCCCTCTGGCCTCAGGCAATGCCTGTGCAGGGCTGGGCACCAGGGGCTCTGTGTCCCTCTCACCGCTGAGGCTGCTCGGGGCTGGGGGGGCTCTGCCACCTTCTCACCCCTGGGGAGGCCGGGGGGGTCTCTGTCCCTCTCAGCCCTGCTGGGACCCCACCCAAACATCATCGGGGTCACAGGGACAGAGACACCCCCAAACCCCCAGAAGGGCTGAACCTGGGATTTGGTTTGGGGCTGAGGATTTAGGAAGGGGCTGGAATTGAGGCTGGGATGGGAGTTGGGGCTGAGATTTGGATTAGAGCTGGGATTGGGGTTAAGGCTAGACATGGGATTGGCTTTAGGGCTGGGGCTGGGATTGGGTCTGGGGCTAGATGAGTCTGGCACTGGGATGGGATTAAATACAGAACTGTGAGTGTGTCTAAACATGGAGTGAGATTGAGACCAGGATCAGGGTCAGGTTTGGGACTGAGTTCACCCAGAGCAGGACAGGAGGGGATGTCACTGTGGGAAGGTTTGGGGAAAATCCTGATTTGGGGAAAAACAAGGTGTGAATGCCTTGGGTTGGGGATTCCTCCCACACAAGTCCATCTCTAGAAGTCACCTGATGTCCATAAAAACCTCCAAAAATCAAGAGTGAATAAAAAAAAGCCACCAGGAGTGTCCCATTTCCAGTCTCATCCCTCTGGGATTCTGGTGGTCCCCTGTCTCTGGGCTGTTGGGGATCCCATGGGTCCTGGGGATCCCCCCTCTCCAGGGTCCTGCTAAGGGATGTAGGCAGATTTTGGGATCCCAAGGTCCCTCTCTCCAGCCTCCCCTCAATCCAGCCACTTGGGGTTCCCCCCTCTTCCCACCACCCTGTCCTGGTTTAGGGCAAATTTGGGAGAAAACCCCAAAAAGGGGTTTCCTCTAGAATGCAGATTCAGCAGCCCCACCCTCAGCCAGTTCGGGAAAATATTTCCTTGGAGAAAAGTGGAAAAAACCGCTTTATTTAACAGGCAAAGCATTCACCAGCACAAAAATTGAACAATATTAAGCAATAAAACCTCCTGCTGCTGGAAAATAGGTGACAAACTCCCAAAGTCCTTCCTTGGGCTGGGGCTTGGCTGACTCAGTGTCTTATCAGTCTCTTATTAGTCTATTATCAGTCCCTTATCAGTCTCTTATCAGTCTCTTATCAGTCCCTCCTGTATTGGAAATGCTGCGAACCAGGCTCAGCCCGGTGGGCCACAGGTGGGAGCTGCCGGTGGTGTTCTGGTTATTCAGTCCAGAGCAGGTTTAAACAGCTCCAAAGAAAAAGAAAAACCACAGTCCAGGGAACTTCTCTGCCTCAGAGAGCTAAAAACTAACTAAAAGCACAGCAGAGCTCTGTCCTGCCCTCTGTCCATCCAGGAGCCGGAATGTGGAGGAGTGAGAGCAGTGTATGAAAACAAACTGCAGCTTCTTCCCCCTCCCCTTGGCCCCCAGAACCAGCCTTAAAGGTGCAGAACTCATTTCTGGGCTAAATGGACCGATGGGGCACGAGCATCATGAAGTCACCCCAGGACGCGCCCCTGTCAGGGTCAGGGGGTCCCGTCCCCGCCTCATCTCCGGGCTGCCGGGGGTGCCCCAGCTCCGGTATCGCCCCTTCCCCTCTCCCCGCCCCGGGGGTCCCCCGTTCCACAGCCCCGGCTCTCACGGGGATCCCCAAAACCAATGTCCCGCCCCGTCGGTACCGGGCCATCCCCACGTGGACCCCCCGGGACCCTCCCGAGGGGCGATCGCGGCTCCTCTGGCCCCGAAAAAGCTCCTCTTAGGGAGCCCGGAGATACCCGGGGCTCGAGTCCGGGATCTGCCGGCTCCGAACACGCTCCAAAAAAATCCTCCCGGAGACCCCTGGCTGGAGCCGGGGCGAGCTCGGCCTCGCCCTCACCTGCGGCTCGGGGCTGGGGGCGATGCTCCCGGGGCAGGGGCTGCTGCAGGCTCAGCGTGCGGGCGCTGCGAGCGCCGGGATTCTCCCGCTCCCGCTCCTACTCCTCCTCTCCCTCCTCTTCCTCCCGCATTTCCTCCGCTGCCAGCCCGGACCCCCCTTTCCCACCCCTCTGCCCCGCGGCCCCGCAGCCCCGGCTGCTGGGTGGGGGAGCCCCCGATCGGCCCCAGGGGTGGGCAGGGGGCTCGGGGACCCGCCCGGGGCGGATCCGTGCCCCCGGCCCGTGCCCCAAACTCCGCTCCGGGGCCGCTGGGCTCTGCGGGTCCGCCTGGCAACCGGTGAGTCATCGGCAAGAAAAGCTCTGGTTGGCTGGAAATTGTTCAGCGCGTCCTCTGATTGGCTGGAATTGTGAAAGACGCTGCACCCCGCGGGTGGCCCCGGGAGCTGCAGAGTCCGGGCCGGAGCCTTTTCCTCTTTGTTTCTCCCCCTCTGAGAACTCTTTCCTATTTCTTTCTCTCTCTGAGATCTCTTCCCGACTTCTTTCTCTCCCTCTCTCTTCCCCATTTCTTGTTCAGTTCAATCCAAGTTCGAGCAGATCCACAGGTTGCTTTCCCACGCTCTCATTCGCACCTTCCCTGGGGCAGAGGCGTCTCTCCCTCGCGAAATCGTAACCCATGGGCAGGGTCCTTTCCCAGCCCAATCCTTCCAAGATTTTGTCGGGGACTCGCTTCCATTTCCTCCCTCCCTCTGCTTCCAGCGGAGAAGGTGCTGGGAAATGTCCAGCAAAGCCACCTTTGCTGTGTGCTCTGGGAGCCCACAGAGCTGCTGGACCTTGTCCCCTGGCCCTGCACAGCTCCTTGGGAGGCACGGCAGGAGCAGCACCCTGGCAGCCTCGGGAATGCCGCTCTGGGATCCATGGCACACACTGCCAGGGACTGGAATTCCAGTTCCCAGACAGGAAAAGATGGTCCTGCCCTGGAAGGCAAAGCTCTCAAGAAGGAGCCAAAAGCCAAGTGGAGCAAGATCTTACAGTGACATTTCACTGCCAGCCTTCATAACTTCACCCATGGTTGTTGTAGCTCGTGGATGGGGAATTAAATCAGGGCAGGGTCTTTGGTGGGAGATGCCCTGGGTCAAGGGAGACACTGAGAGAGAAACAGAGCAGGCAAAGAGAGGCAGGAGAGAAAGGAGGACACAAACACAATCAGCTGAGAAAGTGGCACTCTGAAAACAGACCAGAACTGACTGAAAAGGAATATGAGAGAAAGAAATAATCTTGCCCCTTTTATTTACTATCAAAATACAATTTCTTCCCCTTCTCACAAACCTCCTCCCAGTGTCATTCAGCAGGGCTGTCAGAAAGTCCTTCACTCTGGGTGAATGTTCCAGGCTTCAGCTACAAGCAAACAGGGAATGGGGATTTTCCTGCTCCTGGGGAGTTTGACATCCTCAGCTGAGGAGAGGAGGAGGCACCAGAAGAAAAGGGCAGCCGGGCTTCATCGTCCCACAGGAAAGAGAGGGGGGAAATCTCTCATCCTGTCTGCAGCTGCTCCCACAGGGATGTGAGGGCTGATCCCAGAGCCCCAAGGGTCACAGTCAGGGCTGCCCTCAGGGAATGCTCACCTGGTATTGAGGGGCAGTGTGGGAGCACCTGGATCTTGGGGCACCCAGCTGCCCCCCATGTTTGGAGGTGCCTAAGGAGGGCTGGGACAATGCCAGGGACATTCTGCAGTGACATCCCCCCTGTCCTGCTCTGGGTGAGCTCAGTCCCAAACCTGACCCTGATCCTGGTCTCAATCTCACTCCACGTTTAGACACACTCACTGTTCTGTATTTAATCTCATCCCAGTCCCGAACTCATCTAGCCCCAGACCCAATCCCAACCCCAGCCTTAAAGCCAATCCCATGTCTAGCCTTAACTCCAATCCCAGCTCTAATCCAAATCTCTGCCCCAACTCCAAGCCCAGCCCCAAATCCAGCCCCTTCCTAAATCCTCGGCCCCAAAGCAAATCCCAGGTTCAGCCCTTCTGGGGGTTTGGGGGTGTCTCTGTCCCTGTGACCCCGATGATGTTTGGGTGGGGTCCCAGCAGGGCTGAGAGGGACAGAGACCCCCCTGCCTCCCCAGGGGTGAGAAGGTGGCAGAGCCCCCCCAGCCCCGAGCAGCCTCAGCGGTGAGAGGGACACAGAGCCCCTGGTGCCCAGCCCTGCACAGGCATTGCCTGAGGCCAGAGGGATGGAGACCCCCCGAGCATCCCCCAGGGCCAGGGGACAGAGAGCCCCGAGCATGCCCTGGGCTGAGAGGGACAGAGACTGCCCCGAGCACCCCCTGGCACAGGGGCGAGAGGGAGGGAGACCCCCCAGGCATTCCCTGGGGTGAGAATGATGGAGACCCCTGGGGAATGGCCTGGGGTGACAGGGACAGGGACACCCCTGGGGAATGGCCTGGGGTGACAGGGACAGGGACACCCCTGGGGAATGGCCTGGGGTGACAGGGACAGGGACAACCCCCCCAAGCCCATCCCAAGCATCCCCCAGGGCAAGAGGCACAGAGACCCCTTGAGCATCCCCTGGGCATTGGACAAAGGGGAAGCTCTGTGTGGCTTTCACAAAGGTGACAGGGATGAGGAGAATAATGATTCTCACATTTGGCAAAGTCCCCAAGCCTGGGAATTTGGGAGTTATTTGGGAATTTAGCTACTTGAGTTCGGCTTCTCATAGGACTTGTGCTCCTCACTGTGCGGTGAGTGAACCTCGTCAGTGATGCTGGTAACATTTGCTCCCTTTCCTCCAATGATTTTTTCAGACTGTTCAAGGAAGGATAACAAAATATTTTCTTTACACTGACCACCCACAACAGCCATTTTCCTCATCAATTCTCTCAATAAGTCGCTCAGAGGAAGCTGCGTCCATGTTTCCAAGAGTTCCTCCAGAGAGAACCACAACCTCCTAAGAGGAGGGAACCATGCTGTTGTCAAAGGCACTTGGAGTCAGAGAACAGTGCCCTGAACTCACTGTGCCAAAATAATGTTGCAATCTGGTTAAGAATATTATTAGAGAGATGCCTCTGTCCCAATTAAGGTGCTAATGAAACCAAATCCAAGGTGGATTTTATTAAACAGTAAATGTGAGGTAGAGACAGACATGGAAAGAAAGAGAAAAGGGGGGAGAGCAAGGGAGTGACAGGGACAGATACCTCCCATGGGGCAGGGTAAGTGTGACATTGTCCCCTCTGTGTGTGGCCTTCCCGGGGTGGGGGTTTTACACCTGAGACAGTTTGGGTAAGGGGGGTGGTGTTCACCCCCTGAGCAGGGATTCCCCCACTGTTTCAGGCTGCAGTGTAAGATGGAACCAAATGCATGTTTTCAATCCCCATCTTCATCAACTGCTATAAACAGATGGGGCAGTGTTCTTGATCTCTTCCATGACTCAGCCCTGATAATGCCCTCCAGGGGAGATATCTGCTGTGAATGGGCCATTGAGTGTCACTGCAGGACTGATAAAATTCCATCATCCCATTGTGGGATGCTCTGCCCAGGGGGAGGATCCAAGCATTCCTACCTGGATATAAGGTGAGCCTTGCAACACCAGGAGCAGCTTGCCTACTGGATTCCCAGAGGACAAGAGCTCCAGAACCACCACTGGACCTCCAGAGGAAGACCAGACCCTTCTACAGGATCACTGCTTTGACAGAATCACGATCATCACTCCAACAGGACGGCAGCCACCATTTAATGGGACTGCTGCCACCACCCTGACCAGCAGGGTGTCAGGTTATATCCTGACTCTGTCAGTTTAAGGCAGTGTTTCTGTATCATTGCCTTGATCTTCATTTTCTTATTAAATTGTATATCCGACTTAGACTCTCCTCCAGGTTTGCCTTCAAACCAGAAAAAAAGACAATATGCACATCCTTTGTTTGGTTCCCGAAACAGGATTTCCCATTCCCAAACCTTGACTGGATGGAGGAGGAGGCTGCAAGAAACAGGAGGGAGCCCTGGGACACGCAGGCAGGTGAGGAGGAAGTCAGTGCCCCTTTCCCCCTCTCTCCTGCTCCATCTCCCAGCCCAGCACAGCCCCCGGCTGCAGGACAACCCTGCTGCCAACCCCGTCCTGCTGGGGATGCACTGGGGGGATCTCCTTCCCCTTCCCTGTGGCACGGAGGCCAATCCCATCCTCTCCTTGTCCTTCCTCCCCCAGACAAGGAGCTGAGGATGGAGACCATGGAGGAAAAATCTCCATGGCAGACCCTTGTGGAAATGGCAGTTTTGAGTGACTCCACAGTGCAGAATTCCAATGGGGAGGAAAATCCCCAGAGATCCCACAGGAGGCTCCAAACCTAGCCCAGGGTGCTCTGAGGAGGAAAGACCCACCCTGAGCCAGGAAGGTGGACAGAGCTTCAGCCAGAGCTCAGAGCTGGTGGCCCAGGAGCAGCTTCATGATGGAGAGAAGCCCCACAAGTGCTTGGAGTGTGGGAAGAGCTTCAGTAAGAGTAACCACCAGATCTGCCACCAGATGATCCACACTGGGGAATGGCCCTATGAGTGTGGGGAGTGTGGGAAGGGCTTCAGCTGCAGCTCTGCCCTCATCATCCACCAGCACATCCACACTGGGGAGAGGCCCTGCGAGTGTACCCAGTGTCAGAAGAGGTTTCAGAGCAGCTCCAGTCTCCACCTGCATGAGCGAATTCACTCAGAGGAGAGGCCCTTCCTCTGCCCAGACTGTGGGAAGGGCTTCAAGCACAACTCCACCCTCATCACCCACCAGCACATCCACACTGGGGAGACGCCCTACAAGTGTCCCCAGTGTGGGAAGAGCTTCACCCAGAGCTCACATTTGACAAAACACCAACGGAGCCACCAGTAAATGAAGCCCTGCAAGTGCCTCGATTGCAGGAACAGCTCCATGCACCACTCCAGCTTCATCCCCCATGGGAGAAGCCAGATTGGGAAGAGCCCTGGTGACCCATGTTCCCTGTGATCCATGCTGGGAAGACACCTGTACCTTTTCCTGCCCCTGCCAATGACATGATGTGGGATGGAAGAACATGAGGGTCTGGCCATGGCCCTGTCATTACATTCACTCCCACCTCAGAACATTGCCAGGGGCAGGAAAGGGACTCTCTCACTCTCTCTCTCCCTGAGGAGAAGGCTGTCCTTTCCAGACAGGATGAAATACGTGGCCAGGCAGAGACAGTGGTTGATGATGTATTTTTCCCTGTAAATAGTTTTACTTATCCTTTCTGTTGACAATATTGTTTTTATTCCTGTTTGTTCCTTATCTGGTTGCTGTTCCCAATAAATTGTTCTTATCCCAGGCCGGGATCTTTGCCTTTTGTGCTTTCCATGGGAGGTGGGAGGGCAGCGAGGGCAGCGCAGTTTTAGCGGGAGCAGGAAATTGGGGAATCCCATTCCTGAAGCCCGGCCTGTGGAAACCGAGCATCCCAGCTGGTGCCAGCCCTGGTGGCCATGGCAGCAGCCTTGGGAGCGGGTCCCTGGCTGGGGCTGTGGGAACCTCTTCCCTCTGGTGCCCAGGGACAGGAGTGGAGGGAGCGGCTGCAGCTGAGTCGGGGCAGGCTCAGGTTGGATGTCAGGAAAAGGTTTTTGCCCAGAGGCTGCTGGGGCCCTGGCCAGGCTCCCCAGGGAAGGGTCCCAGCTCCAGGGCTCTCTGAGCTGCAGCAGCGTTTGGCCAGCGCTGCCAGGCCCAGGCTGGCATTGTTGGGGTGTCCTGTGCAGGGCCAGCAGTTGGACTGGAGGATCCTGATGGGTCCCTCCCAGCTCAGCCCATTCTGTGCTTCTGGGATCCCATCAGCCTGGGGATGGGGCTGCCAATGGTTGCCATGGCAACGGGCTCTGGCTGCAGGCCTGAGCTGGTGTCCATGGCAACCACCCCTGGCATGGGGTCTCCATGGAGCTGCCAAGGGACTGGGCATAGCAACAGGGGGGCTGGTGATGGTTGCCATGGAAACTGACCAGAGCAACAGGGGGCTGGTGATGGTTGCCATGGAAACTGACCATAGCAACAGGGGGCTGTGATGGTTGCCATGGAAACTGACCATAACAACAGGAGGCTGGTGATGGCTGCCTGCTAAGGATCACATTTGTCACAGGCCCTCAGAGGCGTTCCATGTGCGTCTCCAGATGGTGTCTCCAGGCTGTTCCAGAGCTGGAATGTCACAGGCAGGGACAGGGGCTCCATGGAGACCTCCCAGGCCTTTCTGGGATGGTAAAGAGCCCTGTGGTCAGAGGCAATCACAGCCATTCCATGGTGACATCCCAGGGCACCTTGGGCTGCAAAGGCACCAATCTGTCACAGGCACTCACGGGGGCTCCATGGGGACATCCCAGGAGTCCCCAGGCTGCCAAAGAGCTGGGATGGCCCAGACACTCACAGGGGTTCCTGCCATGGGCACAGTGGGAGCTTCAAGCAGTGTTTATTAGAGAAGCTCCTGTTGGGTCTTGAGGTGCAGAAAGGATCCCCAACAGCCCCCACAGATCCCCAAATGTCACCTCTGTGTCAGAGATGACACAGACTCAGATCAGAAGGCTAAGGGCTAATAGCCACCTGTTTTCTCAATCCTCTTCTTTTATATCTTGGTTTGCTACAGGTGGACCCCACTGGTCATTTAATCAACACATTTCACATGATTGGTCTATTAAGACAACACCCTTCAGTAAACAACTTAATGGAAAAAAGTCAACTTATTACAAATATTTTTTGGGCACCAGTATTGATGTTTGTTTTACATTGGGCCTTTCTGGGGGCTCCCTGGATGGGGGAAATGCTCCAGTAGCAGTTCTGTGCCAGGTAAAAGGACACGCACGGGACTTTTTCAGTCTTCAGCTTCTTGTTTATTGTTATCTTATCTAAAGTTTTGCATTGCTTTCCACACCAGGTTCAGCATGCTGGGAAAATACCTCAAAATGGCTCTAAAATGTACAGTTTCAAGGTCTTTTAAAGTTTTCTCATCCAATTAATTCTTAAAACCTACAGTATTTCGACTTATCAACCAATAACTCGTCCCTTGACTGTCCACAAAACCTCTGCACTTTGCTTTCCTTGACCAATCACCCTGTGCCACCAACACTGCAGAAAATGGAGTAGATGAAGAAGAAGAAGAAGACAGGGACTACACCCCAATTCCTGCATCTTGCTTCCGATCTACACCATACTAGAAATCCCAAAACCTAAATTTCTCACCAAAGGGACATAGCATACTACTCTCTATTACCTATTTCACACTTTGGTAAATTCTAATCGCTCTAGAAGTCCTGGAGGACTTCTCCATAGGCAAATGTTAAAGGCAGAGTTTCTCTGCGGGTCAGGACCCCTCAGCGCAGACAGAAAAATATTCCCTGTGCCCTGGATTCCAAAAAATTTAACCTAAAATCCTTTAACCCTTAACATGGGATGATACCCAAAAATGTTCCAGGTAAATAGGATTAGAAGGAGAAGAAATAGGGAAAAACAAAAAGACAGAAATCCATACAAAGACACGCACATGGGTACCAACTGCTGGGGTTCCAGCATCACCAACAGAGAAACCCCAGGAGAAGGCAGGATCCAGACCCTGGGCTGGCCTCGTGCTCTGGCTTTTAACCCCTGGGCCTTCATGGCCCCGCCCCCGGGGTGGGACTGCCAGTTGCTTGTCCAATCAGAGCCAGGGTAGCACCAGCTGCTGGTGTGTGATTGATTGATTGATTGATTGATTGATTGATTGACAGCTGGGCCAATCAGAGCTGGGTTAGCCTCACCCCCTGCTGTGTGATTGGCAGCTCTGCCAGGCCAGGGCTGGGGGCGGGGCTCTGTCCCACCACAAACCAAGGCCTGACCTGGCCCTGGCCCCACACGGGCATTCCGAGCATCCCAAGGTGTCTTGGGACATGGATCTCATCCAGCCTCTGACAGCCACCACGGTGACACTACGGAACCTCATGGAGCCATGGGTCAGTTGTGACAATGGAGATCCAAGGTAACAATGGTGAGACTGTGGAATCCAGGAATCATGGAATCAAGGAGACCATTGTGCAAATCATGGGCCCCATGGAAGCAAGGATCAATGATCAAACTGTGGTTTGATTGTGATTGATTTAAAATAGAAACAAGGAGCCATTGTTTCACAGCGGGGCTGCATGGGGCCAATGGACCCTTGTGACTCTGTTGGGGCTCATGAAACCAAGAAGCCATTGTGACATTGCCAGACCTCATGGAATCAAGGAGACCATTGTGACAGTGTGGGGACCTATGAAGTCAATGGAACATGGAACAGGTCTGCCTGGTTTGGCCTCCTGGGGGCTGTCTGACAGGTCCCACTGAATTTGGCATGTCAAGGGCCACTTCCCATCTGACCGTGAAGCACTGGGGCTCTGTGCTTTCATTCCTATGGGAAAGAACTGTCTTTCTTGTCTAGGCGCCCATGGCCAAAATTGGGATTCTGCATCTAAAATTCTCTATATCCAAGGGTTACTCCCAGACAAAATCTGCCCATACAGTCAAGTCTGGCTAGACTTGGCTTCTGGTGACTGCCTCTCATCTGCCCCTGCACCACTGGGGCTCACTTGTTTCCTTCCTATGGAGACCCTTGTGACACTGCGGAGCATGGTGGAACCAATGGGCCATGGTGACACTGCAGGCCCTTGTGGAACCTGTTACACTGTGGGAACTTGTGGAACCAAGGGGAACATTGTGATCCTGCAGGGTACCATGGATCCAAGGGGCCACTGTGACATTGTGGGGCCTCGTGGAACTAAGGACATCTTTGTGGCTCTGTTGGGCTGCCTGGTCCCAAGGGGCCAGTGCAAAGCAGCAGGGCTTTGTGGAGCCAAGAGGCCATTGCTGCATTTCAGGGCCTCATGGGGCCAAAGGGCCATTGTGATCCTGCAGGGCACTGTGGATCCATGGAGAGCATTGTGGCATTGCAAGGCCCCATGGAATCATGGAGACCACTGTGACACTGTGGGGCCTCATAGAAGGAAGGGGCCATTGTGACACTGTGGGAACTTGTGGAACCAAGGGAATCATTGTTGCACTACTGGGCCCCAATGGAACCAAGGGGCCATTGGACACAGCCAGGCTTCATGGAACCAATAGACCATTATGACACTGTGGGGCCTTGTGGAACCATGGAGACCATTAAGATCCTTAAGGACTTGTGTAACCAAGGGGCCATTATGACACCTGAGGGCATCATGGGAGCAAGGAGCCATTGTGACACTGCAGGGCCCTGTGGAACCAAGGGAACATGAAACAGCTGTGGCTGCCTTGGCCTCCCAGGGGTCACCTGACAGGTCTGGCTGACCTTGGAATGTGGAAGGCCACTCCCATCTGCCCCTGAAACACTGGGGCTCTGGGCTTTCCTTTGTATAGAAAAGAACTGTCCATCTTTTCCAGGCATCCATGCCTAAAATTTGAATTCCACCTCCAAATTTCTGTGTATCCAAGGATTGCTGCCAGACAAAAGTTGCCAGGACAGACAGGTCTGGCTGGTCTTTAACTCCTGAGTGCCAGAACTCACCTGTTTTCCAAACACTGGAAAGGGCTCTCTGCCTTTCTTCTATGCAAAAAAAAATCATCCTTCTCCCGGCACAAATGATTTAAATTAGGATTCTGCATTCATAATGTCAAAAATGCGAGGGCCGCTCCAAGCAAACCTTCCAGGACAGACCGGTCAGGCTTGCCTTGGCCTCTGGTGGTTGCTGTTCATCAGCTCCTGAAACACAAGGGCTCTGTGGTTTCCTTCCTATGGAGACCAATGTGACACTTGGGAGCCTTGTGAAATGAAGGGGCCATTGTGACACTGCAGAGCATCATAGATCCAAGGGACCATTGTGACACTGTGGGGCCTCGTGGAACCAAGGACATCATTGCGGATCTGTTGGGCTGCATGGTCCCAAGGGGCCAGTGCAAATCAGCAATGTGGGAGTTAGCCCAGCTGTAACTCAGATTCAGCCAGATTTTACCCCAGAAGAACTGGGTGTGAGTTTCAAGCCCTGGAAATCATTTGTATATCTTAGGGTGAGGTTGAGAGTTCCCCCATAAGCCTTTAGTGTTGTTATGCTGAGTTGTCCCAGTTCTCCTCTCCTATTGGTTACTTGTTTCCCCTATAGGGTTATTGTTCTAGAGTGTTCTACCCTCAAGTGTATATATTGTTGCTTTGCCTTTATCTCAGGTCTTTGAATCCCACCCCCCGTACTGTGCTCGACTTCTCCATGTTTATTGTTTTTCATGCTGTTACTAAAGTTCTTTTTGGGCAACTCCATTGATCCTGCTTGTAGGAGCATTGGAGGGTAGGATGGTTAGGATGGACGGAGACGAGAGATCTCTGAAGCCAGGTCTTGGAACTTGTGGTTTATTGTAAAGGGTGTGGGCGCAGGGGCCTTGTTTGGAGCTGCCAGCCACAGCTCGGAGCAGGCCCGAGAGAGGAGCTCAAAAGAGGCGCCCAAAATGGATGCCCGAAAGAGGAGGGGAGTTCCCGTTACAATACAATAAATCATCTTCTGTGCTGCATATTCTAATTTTCACTAACCAATCTAGTACAGGATACAAATCTTATAGCATTTACATACAGCCTATGAGAATCATTACATTACCATACTGTGTTACATTTTAAACCCTAAAAACTACTCTTTGCACCCCTTCTGCCAAGCTAGTAGGGTCCGCTCTGACCCTTGGACCTGTCTGCAAGCAGAGGGTGTTGTTTCACCAAAAAGGGATTGTCTTCAGCCGGCCATACCATTGTTTTCCAGTTGTTCAGTAACTAAGGCTTGGTATCTCAAAGCTTGCTTTCATTTCAATCTCACTTACAGTTTCCATATTCTCAAAATCTTTTGCCAGGCCATCATATTTATAAGGCTTTCCAGTTTCATCTTCCCCAGCATCTGCTTCTTTTCATTTTCACCACCCTTGCCCTGAAGTTGGGGAACCAGAAAGGTTTGTCACAGCCACCCTCATTGCAACCTTTGGTGCCCAAACAGGGGCCCTGACATTCAGTCACGTCAGCTGGGGTTAGCTGATGGATAGGCCAGTGCTCCCCGGGATTGTGGATTGTTCTGGGCCGGCAGATTCCTCATTGCTGGGAGGGACCTCGGCCAGGATCCACAGGGACAGCGACAGTTTCACCTGCGTAGGATTGCAGGTGGGATGGGGAAACACAGGACAATTATTGCCCATTTTGCCGCTGTGTTTTTACAATACGCATCCACATCCCATAACTGATTTGGGGTGTTCCAGTGGCTGTTCCACCTAAGCCGGAGAAAGAGAAAAATGGGCAGCCAGATGTCCAAAGTAGAGAGGTGCATATATGGATGCTTTAGGTTAATTCTCAATGATCATGACAAAATATCTTCAAAGAAGAAATTGAAATCAATCGTGAGGTGGATCATTAAAAATTTTCCAGATGCCCCTGAGCCTGACCGTCTGCCCTCCATCTTGGCTCCTCCACTTCCTGCTGCCACAACCTTCTCTTCCGCCCTGAATGAACCTCCAGACTCCACCCCCACTGTCAATCATTCCACCTCCACCCTGGGCCATGCCTCCAGAAGGCCACCCTGGAAGTCCGCCATCCTAGATCAAGGCCCTTCCTCCCCAACACCTCACAAAGTGGCAGCGCCATTTGCCTCACCCTCTGGCCACAATATAACCCCATGATCAAAGATACTAAGCCCAAATTGTCACCCAACTATTTCTAATCCAAATGTTTCTGTTCCAAGTTATTCTTCCTCCACAGAGCACAGTTGGGACTCAGAGCCACCTCACTGCTCAGTCCCAGAAAATCCCTGGGAAAGGAATAAGACTGGCAAATAGTCTCAAAATTCCTCATTGCCCCTGTATCATATGAAAGAAGGGGGCAGAATCCCAGGTATCAGCCATTGGTTTACGGGGAAATCAAGGATCTGTGCAGGACATCTAAAGACCATAGGAAGGACTTACCTTGTTTTAATGGCCTAATGAGGGCCATGTTTACAGCACATATCTTAACCCCCTATGATTTAAAATATATTATGACCATGTTGTTGTCACCTACAGTACAAACCCTGTGGGAAGGGGGATGGAAGTGTTTACTAAATCAATTAATAGCAGACTATGCTAATAATGAGGCAAGGGTGGAATTGACAATCAACCATCTAGCTGGAGAAGGACAACAGAGCCTACCAGATGATCCAGCAGCAGGTATCCCCAGAGAAGTATGGGATGATATCAAAGAGATGGCTTTGAAAGCTTTAATCCAGGTATCGGATGGTAGCACCCCCAATTTGGACTACCTTGGGTGGCTGCAGCTAAAGCTTTAGGACAATCAGACCATCCTGGGTGCCTGTTAAGTAAGCAAACCAATGCTGCCTCCCTCACATTGAGTGGCTGCTCTCAGAAACAGAGACCATCAGACACGCCACCTTGCAGAACAGCAATAGAGTTTTTACTCTGGGCACATGGGCATGGCTGTGTAGACTCTGAGGGCATGTGCTGCATGAAGCTCTCCAGCCACAGCGAGTCAATCCACTAGAGCATTCAGGTACTGAAGGAAGGGTTCAAGAAGCTTCAAGTGGAAAACAAAGACTGGGTCAATAAACTCTTCCAATCCAAGGGACTAAAGGGTTGGATGATGTCGAGCTAAAACAGGACTATTAATTCTCTTACTGGTTGTTGTTGTATTGTTAATTTTCCCGTGTTTATTTGGGTGCTTTTAGAAAGTCTTAGACAATTCTTTCAGTTGTATCTTTGTTGTAAAAGAGAAAGGGGGAAGATACCCAACATAGGCTCCTCATGGACTCTTTGGAGGAGAGAATTGGAGGCCAGGCTGGCACAAAAACCTCTCAGAGACTCAGTGTGAGAAGGAGAATCCTTAAAAAGTACCTAAAAGTATTCTTAAATCCATAAAGTACCTTAAAAATCTTGAGTATCTCAAGGCATTAATGAGCCCCACTGAGTGTCAGTACAAAGCTCTCCAGGGACTCATTAAAGCAGATAATTGGGGCCATGATTGCACAAACCTCTCACAGAGTCTGTATCAAAAGGGAAACACCAAGTACCTTCAAATAACTGAAGTACCCTGAAGCATTAATGAGCCCCACTGAGTGTTGTTACAGACAAAGCCTCTCCAGGGACTAATTACAGCAGATAATTGGAGGCCATGATTGCACAAACTTCTCAGAGAGTCCAAGGCAAAAGCCAAAGCCAAAGTCCTTTGAAAAACCTGCAGCCCCTGCAGGGAGCATGAAGGAGCCCCCAGGGCCATTGCTGAGCAAGGCTCCCCAGGGACTCCTTGCAGCAGATCCTTGAGGCCACTGGGATGTGGGCTAGGGGGGGATGCTGAGGGCAGCACAAGGGGCTGACAGTGCCCAGCCTGGCTGGGGCTGTGCCAGGAGGCCCCAGGGCCTCAGGACAAGGTGTCTCCTCCCAGCCCTTGCTGGCACAGACCCTGCTGTGCCCCAGGGCACCAAGACTTGGCTTCTCTTTGTCCCCACTTGTCATCAATGCCTGCAGTTCTCTGCTCTGCCTGGGGCCTGGGGACACTTTCTCTGTCGTGTCCCTCTCTGGGACCCATTAAAAGTCCAAGAAACTTTGGAGTTGGATTCTGCCTTGGAGTTCTGGAGAGGTTTCTTCAGCTCCCTCTCAGGGACTGACGTTCAGGGCCTGAGCACAAAGCCCCAGAGGCTGATTAAAGTCCTTGTGCTGTGTCTGTGCTGCTGAGCTGGGCTGGGCTCCTGGCACAGAGGCAGCTCCTGCTCACCAAGAAGAGCTTCAAAAGCACATTTCTCTTGAGGAGCAGCTCTTCTGCCAGCCCAGCAGGGCTGGGGCACTGCCTGCAGCCAGCCCGGGCACAGCACAGAGGCACAGAGAGCTTCAATCAGTCAGGGCTGGGAATGGGCTGAGAAGTGCCTGGGGCACAATCACTGCCAGCCCTTGGCACAGGAACCTCTGGCTGCAGGACAATGCAGCTGCAGCTCCTGGAGCCATCTCCTCAAGCTGGAACATGCCAATGCCTGCAGAGCCTGTGAGTACATTCTCTGCTTGTCTCTTGTGCAGAGCAGCCAGGGGTGCCCAGGGCTGTCCTGCAGAGCAGGGTCCTGCAGCCCAGGGTGCTGTGCTGGGGCAGGGACTCTGCTGCCTGCAGGGACCACTCTCAGCCAGCCCTGGCAGCTGCTCCCAGTGCTGGGGGACAAGATCTGGGTGGGAGGAGACAGCTGGTGAGGCTTGGAAGTGTTCTCCTTGTGTGGGGAGGATGCTGCATTGTTCAGGACTGCTCCCAGCATGGCATTTAACTGCAGAACATTTCCAAATAGATTATACAGGGAGCAAAGCAAGGCAGGGGCTGCATAAAAGGGAAAATCCTGCGTTTTTAATCTACTACTCTGGGTTGCTGGGATGGGAAATTGCACACAGATATTCATCCCTCAGTTCAGCCTGAGGAAAAAAAAAAAAGTTTCCCTTTGATCTGATTAAACCTGGCAGTGACAGAAATCAGAATAGGGCCTCTTAGAGGCAGCATCAGTGTCACTTCTCCAGCCTCCTCAGGGTTGTTCTAACTTTGCCATCAGAGCCTGCAGAGCCAGAGCTGCCCTGGGCAGTGCCTGAGCTGGGAGGGCTCTGCAGGGCAGAGCTGAGCCCCCACGGCTGGGCTGGGCTCTGGCAGCACTGGCAGGGCCCAGCCCTGGGCACAGGGAAGCAGCTGCTGGCAGGGACAGCTCCAGGCAGCAGAGCCCTGGGCAGGCAGTGGGGGGAAAGTGCCCCCAGCCTGTGCTGGGATATTTCAAGTCCTCTCCAAACCCAACTATTCCATGATTACTTTTCTTACAGATCTTCTTGCCAAGGCACAGCAAATGTCCAACAGCAGCTCCATCAGGCACTTCCTGCTGCTGGCATTGGCAGACACGCGGCAGCTGCAGCTCCTGCACTTCTGCCTCTTGCTGGGCATCTCCCTGGCTGCCCTCCTGGGCAACGGCCTCATCATCAGCGCCGTAGCCTGCGGCCACCACCTGCACACGCCCATGTTCTTCTTCCTGCTCAACCTGGCCCTCACTGACCTGGGCTCCATCTGCACCACTGTCCCCAAAGCCATGCACAATTCCCTCTGGGACACCAGGAACATCTCCTACACTGGATGTGCTGCTCAGCTCTTTTTCTTTTTCTTCTTCCTCTCAGCAGAGTATTTTCTCCTGACCATCATGTGCTACGACCGCTACGTGTCCATCTGCAAACCCCTGCACTATGGGACCCTCCTGGGCAGCAGAGCTTGTGCCCACATGGCAGCAGCTGCCTGGGCCTGTGCCTTTCTCAATGCTCTCATGCACACGGCCAATACATTTTCCCTGCCCCTGTGCCATGGCAATGCCCTGGGCCAGTTCTTCTGTGAAATCCCACAGATCCTCAAGCTCTCTTGCTCACACTCAAACCTCAGGGAAATTGGGCTTCTTGCTGTTGGTGCCTATTTCAGTTTTGGCTGTTTTGTGTTCATTGTTTTCTCCTATGTGCAGATCTTCAGGGCTGTGCTGAGGATCCCCTCTGAGCAGGGACGGCACAAAGCGTTTTCCACCTGCCTCCCTCACCTGGCTGTGGTCTCTCTCTTCCTCAGCACTGCAATGTTTGCCTACCTGAAGCCCCCCTCCATGTCCTCCCCATCCCTGGATCTGGCCCTCTCAGTTCTTTACTCAGTGGTGCCTCCAGCCCTGAACCCTCTCATCTACAGCCTGAGGAACCAGGAGCTCAAGGCTGCAGTGTGGAGACTGATGACTGGATGCTTTCAGGAAAATTAAACTGCTAGCCAATTTCTACAAATCACTTGAAATAAAAGTCATCTTTGATACTTCTTGTTGTTTTGGTTGGTATTTTTTCCTTTGTTTAATTTTTTTAAATCTTGTCCTCCGAGAAATTCCATTGTTTGTGCCATTTCTCATTTTGTTTCTCTCCACCTTCCCTGTGGCCACAGACTGTGTCAATGAGGGGCTGCGGTCTCAGTGTATTTAAAGGAACTAAAGGATCTCCCAGCAGAGTTTTCTGCAGAGATGCCCTTTTGTGGCCTTCTCTGGAGCTGCAGCAGCAATATCTGTGTGCAGAGCTGGGGCAGATCAGTGCTGGCCCAGCAGCTGTGCCCAGCAGCAGCAGCAGCAGCACTTGGTGTTGCCAGTGCTGCTGCCGTGGCCCTGCCCCGCTGCCCTGGTGGCCCTGGTGTTGCTGCAGGGCCTGAGTGCTCTCGGGGCCGGGCACAGCCCTGGGGGTGGCAGTGCCGGGGCTGCAGCAGGGACAGGCCAAGGGCACTGCTGGGGCAGCGCTGACGCCTCAGGCCAGGCCCTGGGGGCTCCAGGCTCCTTGCCCAGGCTCTCTCAAGAACACGGCCAGGGCAATGTCCAGCACAGAAACCCCCGTGAGCAGCCCCAGGCTGGCTGTGGGCAGGCTGGGGGCAAACAGCATGGCTGGGGCTCTGCAAGGGCCCTGGGCCAGACGGGAAGGAGCAGCAGAGCAGAGGCTGATCCATGCCCAGTGCGCTGCACAGCCCAGGGCAGCGTCCCAGAGTGTCCTCATGCAGTTGCCAACAACATCCCCCCTCTGCAGCCCTGGCCTCTCCCCCAGCTCACACAGGTGCCCCATCCTTGCAGGCACAGACACGGCAGCACTGCCTCAGCAGCCCCTGTTTGCATTGCACACAGCAGGGGCAGCACCCCCATGATGTTACTGTGGGGACATGAACCTGAGGGAGCACAAATGCCATCAGCCCCTGGGGCCAGCAAGGCCTGGGCGACACCAGGGAAAGCACTCAGCTTTGTTCTGGCCTCTGCAGTCAGCCAGAAAGTTTGTTCCCATCAGCTGGGAGTTTCCTGTGCCACTACAGACGCTGTTGCTCAGAGCCAGGGCTGCCTGGCAGCCACCCCCAAACTGCCCTGAGCATTTCCTTGCCTTCACCTTTGCTTTATTTACTCTTCTGGTACAAATTTCTTCCTATTGCCCAGCCCTGTTCCCTGCCCTGCAAACAGCCCATCCCTGTTTGCCCTTTCCTCTCTGACCCCACTCCCCATTGCAGTTCCTGACCTGGCACCATGGGAACGTCCCTTGGGCAGCAGGATCATCCTACAAGTGCTGCAGGAATTGTCTGCAGGCTCCTGCAGTGCCTGGTGCTGCTCCCTTGCCAGAGGCACCAGAGGCCAGGGGGGCACATCTGGGCTGCTGTGTCTGGCTCTGGGGCTCCCTGTTCTGGGCAATGAGGAGGAGCTGCAGAGGCTCTGCAAGATTGACAGGATGGGCTTTGGGGCCGCCAGGAGAAGCTGAGGGACCTGGGCTGCTGGAGCTTCTCAAGAGGAGGCCCAGGGCTCATCCTGCAACTGCTCCAAGGGTGGGTTCGGAGAATCCCAAAATCAGCAATATTGGAAAAGACCTTGGAGATCATCAAGTCCAACCTGTGCCCTGACACTGCTTTGTCTGCCCTGAGCCTCCTCTTCTCCAGGATAAACAACCCCAGTTCCTTCAGCCACTCCTCACAGGACTTGTGTTCCAGACCCCTCCCCAGCCCCACGCTCCAGCCCCTCCATGTCCTTCCTAAATTGGGGAGCCCAGAACTGGACACAGCACTCAAGGTGCTGCCCAACCAGTGCTGAGCACAGGACAAGAATCACTGTCCTGCTCCTGCTGGTCACACCATTCCTGATCCAGGCCAGGAGCCATTGGCCTTCTTGCCCACCTGGGCACACTGCTGCCTCATTTCCAGCCTGCTGTCCATCAGTCCCTGCAGGTCCCTTTCTGCCTGGCTGCTCTCCAGCCACTCTGTCCCCTGTGTGTTGCAGGGGTTGTTGTGGCCAAAGTGCAGGACCCGGCACTTGGACTTGTTAAACCTCACCTTGCTGGATTTGGTCCCTGGATCCAGCCTGTCCAGGGCCCTGTGCAGAGCCCTCCTACCCTCCAGCAGATCAACACTCCCGGACACCTTGGTGTCACCACAGTTCCATGAGAACCCAGTGTCCCAATGGTCTCCATGATTCCATGAGGCCTCCCAGTGTCACAATGTCCCTTTGGTTCCATGGTAACCTTTGGTGTCACAAAGTCCCTGGGATCCTTGGGCCCTGCAGTGTCACAATGGTGGTTTGGTCCCCCAAGGCCCTGCAGTGTCACAATGGATCCTTGGTTCCATGAGGTCTGGAAGTGCAGTAATGCTCTCCTTGGTTCCACAGTGTCACAATGGCCTCTTGGTCCCAAGGGCCACCACGGTGTCAAACGTGTTTCCTTCATTCCAGGAGTCCCTCAGGAGCAGCCCTGGCCCCTTGGTTCCATGGGGCCCTGAAGTGTCACAATGGCCCCATCGTGACACCAGGCCCTGCTCTGTCACAATGCTCTGCATGGTTCCTCAAGGCCCTGCAGGGTCACAGTGGCCTCTGTGGTTCCAGCAGGACCCAGACTGTCACCATGGACTCCTTGCTTCCATCCAGCCCCACAATGTCACCATGGCCCCTTGGTTCTGTGCTGCCATGTCGTACACAGTGTCACCATGGTCCTCTTGATGCCACCAGGCCCCACAGTGCCACAATGGCCCCTTGCTTCCCCAGGGCCCTGCAGTGTCACAATCATCAGAGAATCAACCAGGCTGGAAATGACCTTGGAGAGCATCAAGTCCAAGCTGGGACCCAACACCACCTTGTCACCCAGACCATGGCACTGAGTGCCACATCCAGTCTTTCCTGAAACACTTCCAGAGACGGTGACTCACCCACCTCCCTAGGCAGCCCATTCCAATGCCCAATCACCCTTTGTGTGAAGAATATTTCCAATGTCCAGCCTAAACATCCCCTGGCGCAGCTGAAGGCTGTGTCCTCTTGTCCTGTCCCTGTTCCCTGGGAAAAGAGCCTGAGCCCCACCTGGCTGCTCCCTCCTGTCAGGGAATTGTAGAGAGTGATGAGGTCTCCCCTGAGCCTCCTCTTCTCCAGGATAAACAACCCCAGCTCCCTCAGCCACTCCTCACAGGACTTGTGCTCCAGACCCCTCCCCAGCCTTGTTGCTCTTCTCTGGGGGGGTGGGTCTGGAACACGCTCCAGCCCCTCCGTGTCCTTCCTAAATTGGGGGGCCCAGAACTGGACACAGCACTCAAGTGCTGAGCACAGGGGAAGAATCACTGCCCTGGTTCTGCTGGCCACACCATTCCTGATCCATTGGACTGCCAGGGGTTGGATGAGGGAAATGGTGGGGAGGGGGTGGGGACAAAGTGTGATTGATTGTCAGCCATAAAGGGTCTTGATTTTCATATCTCTCCACACTGCATTAGAAGTTGCTAGGGGTCAATATCAATTGGATGTTGATATATTGGATGGATGATATCAATCTATAAAAAGGAAAAGAAAACTGGACAAAACAGTCCTCTTTGAAATGTTTTCATCACATTATATTTACTTTCAACAAATTATTGAAATCTCTCTATTTAACCACAGAAGAATTGAAAACTTAAATTATTCCCAAGGGCTTTTTTTCTCAGGTATTTTGAGCAAATGTTTATGAGCTTTTCTAACTGAATTCCTGAACTGAAGAGGTCAAGAAAGAAGAGGCCTCTGGAGTAATAAAATTCATCAGCAACCTCCAAGTAGCTGAGGATCCATGCCCATCAGAGCAGCAATGAACAGAAATGGGCACAGCTTTGTGGCTGCCCCAGCTTTGGCATGGGCCCTGGGCCTGGAGCAGGAGCAGCTCTTGAGGGCCCCAAGGCCGGGGCTCTTGTGCTGCCCTGGGCAGATGGGATGGCAGCAGGGGCTGCAGAGCTCTCAGCACCTCAGCCCAAGGGGAGCAGGGCAGCCAGGGAGCCTCCTTTGGCCTTGGCCAAGCACCTTCCCCCATGGCTGGGGCTGAGTCCTGAGGCAGCTGCAGCTGCTGCTGTGCCCTTGGCAGGGGCTGAGGCCGTGGGGCCAGTGCCCAGAGCAGCCTGGCCTGAGCAGAGCTGTGGGGCCAGAGCCGGCTGGGCTGGGCTGGGCTCAGAGAGGTCCTTGGTGCTGCCCAGAGCTCAGGGCAGCTGCAGAGCTTGCAGGGAGCTGGGCCGGGCTCAGAGAGCCTGGCCCAGAAACCATCAGTGTCCATCTCAGCCTGGCTGAGCGTGCAGGGGCAGGACTCAGGCCAGGCCTTGTGGGGCAGGGCCAGCACCTGTGCAAGGCATTGCAAACAGGCAAGTGGCCCAGAGAGGAGGCAGCTCTGTGCCCTTGGTGGCAGGGACAGAGCAGGGAGGGGGCCCAGGACATTTGTCAGCGCCAGCCTCTGTGCCCATGCATTGGCAGCCCTGGCTGCTGAGCCCAGCTTTGGCCTGGGCTGAGTTTGGCTGTGGCCCAGCTCCATCCTCCTGCGGGGCTCAGGGCCTGTTCCTGGCCATGGCCAGCCCTGGCTGCCTCTCTGCTGGCCCAGAGGCCAGCAGAGCCCAGGGCAGGGGTCTGTGCAGCCCCACAGGTGCCAGGGGCTCTGCAGGAGCTGGCAGAGGCTGCCCAGCCGGGAGGCCATGGGGCACAGAGCCCCAAGGCTGCTGTGGGCACCATGGCACAGGGGCCGTTCCCAGCCGCAATGCTCCTGGCCTGGGCTGGGCCTGCACAGGGGCTGGGCCACCATGGCTGGGCCAGCACAGGGCCACAAAGGGGCCACGCAGCCGCTGCCGGGGCTGACAGCAAGGCCAGGCACACACAAGCAATTGCTGAGCATGGCCTGCGCTGGCCAGGCCTGACTGGGCCAAAGGCAGAGCTCAGCTGCCCTTGGGGGCTGCAGCAACACTCCAGAGCCCAAAGAGCCTCCATGGCTGGGCTGGAGACCAAGGCTGCAGGAGGGAAACGCAGGGCTGCTGTGGGATGGGGAGGCCATTGAATTCCAGCACACACCTCAGCTCTCTGATGATCCCGGCACCATGCTGGGCCCTGTTTTACACTGGAGCAGGGCAGATGTTGATGGGGCAGGAGCCCTGCGGGGCTGTCAGGGACCTGCAGCTTGCAAGGTGCTCTGCTCTCCCTCAGGTGCTCTCAGAGAGATCCAATCCCAGCTGGGCACCTCAGGGCACAAGTGGCACTGCCTGTTCATGGGCACAGAGTTATTGTCTGCCTTGAAAGGGGCACAGGTTTTAATACCTGTTAGTTTCCTAATATACAAGAAAATCGTTATTATCTAGGTAATCTGAGTTCTTTTGAGAAATGGCAAAGTTTTCCCATCAGGAACAGGAATTTTATGGATCTACTGGATTGTTCTACTAATGGCAGGAGAAGAAATGCTGATGATTCCATCTACTTGTGTCACCAATATTCAGTCTATTATTTAATCTCCTTTTTTCATCAGGTGTTTTTAGCTCTCCTGTTGAAATGGCCATGTCTAAGTGGCCTTCTCTTCACTAGACTGGCTGGATCTGTGTCCTTTCCATTGCTCCCAGATTTCGTCCTCCAGATGCTCTCTGTCATTCAAGTGCCTCTCAACTGACTGGTTTCATGCTTTAAGCTCCAGAAAGTTGTCCAGTCTTTCTGATGTTAAAATAAATACCATATTAGTCAACATCTTAATTGTGTTTATATCTATCACAAAATTGTGTTTTCTTATGTCCTTGTCTAGCACTTTTCCTTTTTGGAAATCCCTTGGGGATCTGGACATGTCAGATGCTGCTGGGACATCCCAGAGAGCTAAGGGAAGAGCTGTGATGGTTATTAAACTGTTCAAATGTTCAACTTGTGTTTGTTGGCAAGAAAGCTTTCTGTGCCTCTGAGTGTCACCAGGCCCTGAGCCCAAAGGACACAAACCTGATGAGTTGTGGCTCCCACTGCAGGGGCTGCGCTTGGACCTTGGCTCTGCACAGGAGAGCTCTTCATCCCCTTTCTCTCTTTTCCTCCCTCTGGGCATGGAGGGAGCTCCTGACTTCAGCCTGTGACTCGTGTGTGCAAAGAGCAAATCTGGACAGAATCAGGGCAGGGAGGGTTTGGGGGGACCTTGGGATCTCTGCTGGGCACAGAAGGTGTTTTCCATTGCTCTGAGACTGTCTGCTGTGCAAAGTAGATTTAATTACCAGTAGAGGAATGACTTTTGCATTGGATGGAGCTGTGCCTTCCCTTGGCTTTGTTGGCTGGCAAGAAATGAACATCCCTTTGTGTCACAGGCAACTCCTTCTGCAAGGAAAGCAGGTGGGAGTTGGAGCCAAGGAGCTGAAAGCTGCAGGTGCAGCCTGGGCTGGAGGGAGCTCAGATTTGCACAAGGCTGCTCTGAGTGCCAGGGCTTGGATGGGGGAAATGGTGGGCTGGGGGTAGGGACAGAGTCTGATTGATTGTCAGCCATGAAGGGTCTTGATTTTCATATCTATTCAAACTGCATGAGGAGGTACTTGGATTCAATGACAATTGGAGATTGCACATAGTGATTTATGAATAGGAAAAAAATCCTAAACAGGACCTAAAAAATCTTTTGTCACTGTCTTTTTAAATATCATGTATTCAGTTTGAATGCACTACTGACATCTACTTAACCACAAATGATTTGAAAATTAAAATCAAATGATTCCCAGAGGCTTGGCTTGTTCAGGTGTTCTGAATGTTCATGAGCCCTGGGACACTGAATTCCTGCACTGAAGAGCTGAAGGCTGAACAAGCCTCTGGAGCAGTGAAATTCAGCAGCAGCCTCCAAGTTGCTGAGGATGTCAGCAGCCCCCAGTGAGGCCATCCCTGCCCAGAGACCGTGGGGGAATGGGCAGACAAGGAGAGCGTCCCTGGGGCTGGGGCAGCACAACTCAGAGGCACCAGAGGCTCCATCTGGGCAATGGAGTGTGGAATGTGGCTGGGAAAGCCCTGCCTGGGCTGGGCCAAGCAGGACACACAAGCCCTGACTCCCATCCCCCAAACAACTCTCTCAATGAGACATTTAGAAGGAATTTACAGTTGTTTGTGTCCTCTGAGTTGGATGTGCTGGAGAAATACCAACAAGAGATTGTCAGGAGCTCAAAGCAACAAAACAGACTTTACTGGCAAATTTAGAAAATCAGGGAAACTTTGGCAAAAGGTTTAATACAACATTCAATCAACACAAAACACTTCTCAGAGCATTGACTTGGCCCATTCAACTTCACAAACTCGTAGCTTGTTCAATTTTAAGTTAATCAAAATTTGCAAGGGGACAAAAATAGAAGAAGACACAGGATGAGAGAAAAATGTGATATAGAGAAGCACACACAGAGCTACCAACTCCTGGATTCCAGCACTGTTCAGATGGAAATTCCAAGAGGAGGTAGGGTCAAGATGTGTGCTTGCCTTGTGGTCAGCCTTCAATACCCCTTGGTCTCCCTGGGCCCTTCCCCCAGGTGGGGCTTGGGCTCAGGTCCCTCAGGAGCTGGGCTGGGGCTGCAGAGGTGGCTGTGGAGCATTGCCTGTGCTGTGCCAGGGACTGGCAGCCACTGCTGGGCTGGGATAGAGGCTCTGGAGGGATTGGGGTTCCAGGGCAAGGCAGGGCTGGGCTTCCAGGGCAGGGCAAGGCTGGACCTGCCCCTTCCTCCCGCCCGCACATTAAATGTTCTGAGCCAACAATCTCCTCCAGGCTTTCACAACCGGCAGTGTTGGAGGTGAAATCCCAAATTTGGCCATGGGTGCCTGGATGAGAAGGACAGTTCCTTTCCATAGGAAGGAAAGCACAGAGCCCCAGTGTTTGGAAGGCAAGTGAGAGCCTCTCTAGTCCAAGGCCAGCCAGACTTGTCAGAAATGGCAGATTTTGTCTGGGAGCAGTCTTTGGATATAGGGAATTTGGCAGTGACTCTTTGTGTCTGTGTGCACACAGGAGTTCCTGTGCTGGGGAAATGTGGCAGAAATGCTGCTCTCTGAGGGGTTTGAGAGCCTTGGATAGCTGAGTCAGTCAGGCCTGTAAGTACAGTTACATCATAAGGAATAAGTTGTATGGTGTTAAGAGCTTTTCTTGCTAAGTAAAGTTTAATATAAGCTAAGTTGAATATTGTTTAATGTTATTTTACCATTAAATCATTGAGTCATAGGTTGTATGTTAGGTTAAATACTGTTTGTGGGAATCCATACAATTAGAGGGTTCTAGGAAAGCTGCAAAAGGCAGGCCTCAGATACAGCAGAATTGTGAACAGTGCTAAAGCAACAGTCATGAGATAGGGCAGCAGAAAAATTATTTAAACTGTAGAAAAGGCAAGGGCAAATAGAACAATAGCCTATGTATTAATGCTTTTCTGAATAGTTCTCTAAGTTGCAGAAAGTTTATCTAGCAAGATATTAGGAAGGTTAAAGCTTAATAATGGAGCTCTGTGCGTTGTCTCTTACAAACGGGTATTGTATTCAAAATAAGCAAGCATTGTTTTAACCAAAGGTACGTGTGCTTATGGTGATTGGATAGAACTACTGTCAATATGCTTTTGCTTTGTGTGATTGGTCAAGAAGCATATAAAGTATGTTGTAACATGAAGTTTTCTGGCCTGCTGCCTGGATTGTGAGCTACTAGCATCTTGCCATTATCATAATCATGTAATGAGACTGATGATGAAAAAATAAACAGCTCGAGACACTTTCCATAGCAGCCCCGTCTCGTTCGCGTCTGTAAATAAACCCCCCGGCCGGCGTCAAAGTTTAGTGCTGTTCTTTTGCTAAATTGTCAAGTTGAAGGTATCAGTTAAGGGTAAAGTGTAAGTTAAGTCCTGTTAAGTTTGAGCTCTGTTCAGCTTTTGGGCCATATTCCTTTTATCCTTGCCCTCACTGTCCTTGTGTCACACACCCACACAGGGACAGTTCTCGGCTCATTTCTGGTTTGATTGCCTGGATTTGCTTTGGTTTTGTTGTTGCTTTGTTTCCTTGGTGAGCCTGAAGTGTCCAGTCAGGAGCAGAGTGACTCTTGCCAAGGAACTTTGTGCTGCTGTCCCTTAATATTCAATCTGGTTTTTGCTGCTCCCTTGCTGGGGATTTTTTCAGCGCTCTCAAGGCCTCGTTGGTACCAGGGTGAAGGAGCCCTGGCCCAGGCTCTGGCCCTGGGGGACACGGGGATGCTGCCGGGGGGTCCCTGTCCCCCTGTTCCACCCCCAGGGCCCCAGCCCCCGTCCCCATGTCAGGCTCTGGGGTCGATCTCGTGGAACATCCTCTGGGGGAGGCTGCGGCGCCGGGGGCGGGGGGACCCGGGGGGACAGGGGACCCCGCTGTGCACGAGCAGGGTTGGACTGCTCTGGGGGGAACTGTGAGGGGGGCAGGGGCAGAGTGACCTCCCCAGTGACCTCACACAGCCCCCATGATGTCACACAGCTGCCCTGTGATGTCACTCAGAGTGACCTCTCCAGTGACCTCACACAGCCCCTGTGATGTCACACTGCCCCCTTGCGATGTCACACAGCCTCCTTGTGATGTCACAACCCACTCTCTGATGTCACAGAGCCACATTCTATTATGGCAAAGTCTGATCTATGGCCCCTCATCCTACTCTATGATTTCACAGCCATCTCTGTGATTTCACAACCCCTCAGTGATGCCACAAAACCCTCTCTGTGATGTCATACTGACACTCTGTAATGTCACAGCACACACTTTGACCTCAAAACCTGCTCCATGGTGTCATACAGCCATGCCATGATGTCACAGCCTGCTCTGTGAGGTCTCAGAGTCTCTCTATGATGCTGTAGCTGCTCAGTGACCTCACACAACAAACTCTGTGATGTCATAGCCCAATCTGTGACCTCACACAGCCCACTCCGTGCTGTCACACAGCCCCTTGCTGACATCACAGCTGCTCTGTGCCTCCATGACACAGACACAGAGGCGCTGCTCTGACACAGCCCCCTCTGGGACATGCCAAAACCCCTGCCAGTGCTGAGCCCCTGTGAGCTCTGTCTGTGCCCTGCTGGTGTCCCTGAGGGGCCCTGGCAGTGCCCCAGCCCTGCTGGGCTGTGCACAGGAGCTGTTCCTGGCCAGAGCTGTCTCTCTGCAGCTCTGCTGCCCTTGCCAGGAGCTGCCTCTGGGCCAGGAGCCCGGCCCAGCTCAGCAGCACACACACAGCACAAGGGCTTTAATGACCCTCTGGGGCTTTGGTGCTCTTTGTGTCTGCCATGGCCAAAGTGCTGCCCAAGTTGGCTCTGTCAGGGCTGTCTTGCAGCTGCTGCCCATGCCTGTGCCCTGTGCAGCCCAGGGTGTCCTACGGTGTCCCTGCCCTGCGCCTCTGTCCCTGCCGGCTGTCGGCATCCCCCGGCTGTCCCACCTGGCTGGCCCCTTCCTTTGCTGACAGCTCTGCCTCCTGCCTGCCTCTGCCTGCCCACACAAAGCCTTGGGTTTGATATCTAAAGGGTTAATTTAATTTTTACTGTGCCTGTGAACTTTCAGCACAGGAACAAGCCATGCAGGGGCTGCTTTCCCAGCAAGGATGGTTGGAAGACAAGAAGACATCTGGCTCAAGAATGTAATGGCAGAAAAAAGAAGGACTGAAACTGGGAACTTGGGGTGGATTTTATGGTAATGGGTAAATTGAATTACACATTTAGTGATGCTGGTAGAATTACATGACCACATAGCATTAGAAGTTATCCCTCACTAGACCTCAGGCCTGAATAAATGATACCCTCTTAAACAACAAATTAGTGTTAATGAGTCTTATTCTGATATTTCGGCTATTTGATCGTTGCGAGGCCTCACAGAACCAAACTCATGGAACAAAGGGTCCATTGTGACACCATGGAACCCCATGGAACCAAAATCCATTTTGGCACATTGGGGCCACATTGAACCAATGGTCCATTGTGATACTGCAGATCCAAGGAGACCATTGTGACACTGAGAAACCTCTTGGAACAACAGGGCCATTCTGACACAGCAAGGCCTGGTGGAACCATGGGTCCATTGTTGCACTGCAGAACCTCACAGAACCAAGGTGACCATGTTCTACTATGGAACCTCATGGAACAAATGGTCCATAGTGACCCTGCAGAACCAAGGAGACTGCTGTGGGCAGTGTGAAAGCTCATGGAACCAGAAGTCCATTGTGACACAGCAAGGCCTCATGGAACCAAGGGTCCGTTGTTAAAACTGTTTGGCCTCATGGAACCATGAGCCATTGTGACACAGTGTGGCCACATGGAGCCAAGGGGCCACTGTGACACTGTGGATCCAAGGAGACAATTGTGACTGAGGAACCTCATGGAACCGAGAGTCCATTGTTCCACTGTGGGGCCCTGTGGAAGCAAGGGGGACACAGTGTCTTTGTGGGGCCTAATGGAACAATGGACACTGTTCCGACTCTTTGGGACCCACTGGAACCAAGGGGCCATTATAGCATGGCAGGGCCTCATGGAACCAAGGGGACTGCAGTGATCCCTGTGGGTCTCCATGGGATGAAGGGTCCAATGGAGCCAAGGATACCATTGTGACAGTCTGGGGCCTCATGGAACCAAAGGTCCATTGTGACAGTCTGGGGCCTCATGGAACCAAAGGGCCTTTGTGGCACTTCAGAGCCTCTTGGAGCCAAGGGGACCACAGTGACACTGTGGGGCTCAGTGAAACCAATGGTCTGTTGTGACCCTGAAGGGCCTTATGCAATCACGTAGACCATGGTGACACCAAAGGCCTCATGAACCAGGGGGCCATTATGATACTACAAGGCCTCATGGAAGCAAGGGACCATTGTAACACTATGGAGTCTTGGCAGGCCAAGGGGCAGTTGTGGCACTGTGTGGCACTCTGTGGCACCAAGGAGTCCATTGTGACACTACAGGGCCCCATAGAACTAAGGATTCATGGAACAGTGCTGGAACACATGGAACCAAAGGTCCATTGTGATATTGCAGGGCCTCATGGAATCCTGGAGGCCATTATGACACTTTGAGGCTTCATTGAATCAAGGGGCTCTGCAGGGCCTCATGGAACCAAGGAGCCCCTTCTGACACTGTGAGTCTCCATGGAACCAAGGGCCCATTGTGACACCGTGGAACCAAGGAGACTGTTGTTGGCTGTTGTGGGCAGTACAAAAGCTCATGGAACCAAAAGTCCATTGTGACATTGTGGGGCCTCATTTAACCATGGAGACAATTATGACACTTCAGGACCCACTGGAACCAAGGGGCCACTGTGACACCACAGGGTCTTGTATAACCAAAGCAGCCACTGTGACACTGCAAAGACTCATGGAAGCAAGGGACCATTGTGACACATCCAGGCCTGGTGGAACCAAGGGGCCATTGTGACCCTGAGGAACCCAATAGAAACAAGGGGCCAGTTTGAGACTCTGCCACGTGATGGAACCAATGGGCCATTGTGGCATTCTCAGTCCCATGGAAACAAGGAAACCATTTTGACACTGCAAGGCCTCATGGAAGCAAGGGGCCATTGTGCCACTGTGGAGCCAAGGAGACCATTGCTATATCACTAGGCCTCATGGAAACAAAGACCTGTTGTGATGCTACAGGACCTCATGGAACCAAGGGGCAATAGTGATGCTGCAGGGCCCCAAGGATCCAAGAACATGGAACAGGTCTGGCTGGCTGGGCTTCCTGGGGACTGCCTGACTGGTTCAGCTGACCTTGGCATATTGAGGGTTGCTTCTCATCAGCCCCTGAAACCCTGCAGTTGTGTGCTTTCCTTCCTGTGGGAAAGAACTGTCCTTCTCCTCCAGGGGTTCATGGCTGAAATTGGGATTCCTCCTCCAAATTTGATTATATCCAAGGATTATTCCCATATTTCACCTGGAGGGACAGACAGCTCTGGCTGGCCTTGGCCTCTTGGGGGGCACCTCTCATCTGACTTCAAAACACCGGGGGCATGTGCTTTTCTTCTCATGGGAAAAAACATCTTTCAAGTCCAGGCATCCATGGCCAAAACTGAGAATTCGCCTCCAGAATTCCTTAAATCCAAGGACAGCTCCAGACAAAAGCTTCCAGGACTATCTAGGTTCCCTCGGCTTGCTAAGGGCCAGCTCACATCTCCCTTTGATGCACTGGGGTTCTGCACTTTCCTTCCTATGGAAAAGAACTGTCCTTCTTGTCCAGAGCCCAATAGACAAATGTGGGGTTTGGCCTCCCAAATTCTGTGTCTCCAAGGATTCTTCCCTGACAACAGATCTGGCTGCCTTGGCCTCCTTGGGGCTGCCTCTAATCAGCCTTTGAAACACTGGGGCTCTGTCCTTTCCTTCCTATGGAGAACTGTCATTCCAGTCCAGGAACCCGTGTCTGAAATGGAATTCCACACCCAAAACTCCCCATATATCCAAAGGTTGCTTTCAGACAAAAACTGCAAGGACAGACAGGTCTCGCTGGCCTTGGCCTCTGGTGACTGCTTCTCATCTGCCTTCAAACCCTGGGGTTCTGTGGTTTCCTTCCTATAAAAAAGAACTGTGCCTCTTGTCCAGGTGCTCTTGGCCTCAATCACTTGACCACTCTATAGGGACACAGGAGCTGTGTGCTCAGTGGGGTGGAGACTGAGGACATCAGAGGAGAGCCCTGGGAGGGATTGAAGGGTGGTTTCAGAGATGGTGGATCCTTTTGACATAGTGCAGAACAGCCAGAGAAAGAAAGAATTAACTCCAAAGGCAGCTGGGGAGGTCCAGACTGGACACCAGGAGAAAGCAGCCCCAGCCAGGGCAGGGCTGTGGTGCAACACACCCCCAGGAGGAGCCTGGAGCAGCCCAAGGCTTTGTGTGGGCAGGCAGGAGGCAGAGCTATCAGCAAAGGAAGGGGCCAGCCAGGTGGGGCAGCCGGGGGATGCCAACAGCCTGCTGGGACAGAGGCGCAGGGCAAGGACACCGTAGGACAGCCTGGGCTGCACAGGGTACAGGGATGGGCAGCAGCTGCAAGACAGCCCTGACAGAGCCAACTTGGGCAGCACTTTGGCCATGGCTGCTGGCCCTGGGCCTGAGGCCACAAGGGGACAAGTGACCCTAGCAGGCCTGGGGCCTCATGGCCTCCTTGTCCCTGCTCAGCAGCCTGGCAGGGGCCGCCCCATGCTCCTGCCCTTAGCATTGCACATCCCCACATCCCAGTGCCCATCCTGGGAAGAGCCCTGAGCAATGAGGGAGGGACAGGATCTGCCTGGCCAGGGGCTGGGGCTCAGGCCTTGGCCCTTTGCATTCCTGAACCACATCCATGTTTGCTCAGCACCAGAGACACCTTTGCCTTGCTTGTCCCCAGCTGCCATCACTGCCTCCCGTGTTCTGCTCTACCTGGAACCTGGGGACACTTTCTCAGTTGTGTCCCTGACAGGGATCTCTTCAAAATACAAGAAACTTCAGAGTTTCAATGTAACTGAGTTCTTGAGCGTTCTGTGACATCACTGAGGGGGTTGTGACATCACAGATCTGTCTGTGACATGACAGGGTAGGATATGAGGCCATAGAGCAAAGTCTGCCATCATAGAGTGTGGCTGTGTGGCATCAGAGAGAGGGTTGTGACATAACCAGGTGGCTGTGTAGCATCATAGAGCAGGCTGTGACATCACAGAATAGAATGTGAAATCATAGGGTGACTTTGTGACATCACAGAGGCTTCTGTGACATCACAGAGCAGCTGTATCACCTCATAGGGTGACATCACAGAGATGGCTGTGTGACATCACAGGGGCTCTGTGACATCACGGGGGCTGTGTGAGGTCACTGGGGAGGTCACTCTGCCCCGGCCCCCCTCACAGTTCCCCCCAGAGCAGTCCAACCCTGCTCGTGCACAGCGGGGTCCCCTGTCCCCCCGGGTCTCCCCGCCCCGGCGCCGCAGCCTCCCCCAGAGGATGTTCCACGAGATCGACCCCAGAGCCTGACACGGGGACGGGGGGCCGGGGCCCTGGGGGTGGAACAGGGGGACAGGGACCCCCTGGCAGCATCCCCGTGTCCCCCAGGGCCAGAGCCTGGGCCAGGGCTCCTTCACCCTGGTACCAACGAGGCCTTGAGAGCGCTGAAAAAATCCCCAGCAAGGGAGCAGCAAAAACCAGATTGAATATTAAGGGACAGCAGCACAAAGTTCCTTGGCAAGAGTCATTCTGCTCCTGACTGGACACTTCAGGCACACCAAAGAAACAAAGCAACAACAAAACCAAAGCAAATCCAGGCAATCAAACCAGAAATGAGCCGAGAACTGTCCCTGTGTGTGTGTGGGTGTGTGACAGAAGGACAGTGAGGGCAAGGATAAAAGGAACATGGCCAAAAAGCTTAACAGAGCTCAAACTTAACGGAGTTAACTTATACCTTAACCTTAACAGATATCTTAAATGTCAGAATTTAGCCAAAACCAGCAGCTAACAGTATTTAAGCTAAATTATAACCTATGACTTTGCAATTTAAGAGAGGATTAACATTTAACAGTATTTAACTCAGCCTTTAACTTATATTAAACATAACAACTTAGCAAAAGAACAACTCTTAGCAGCGTTTAACTTCACACAGACCTTTTGACTTAACCTTACCTACAGGCAATGTTTCATCCTGGCCGCATTGGGCATCAGCAACTTTCTTTGGCAGTGTGAGAACAGGGATGCTGTGCCACTGAGGGAACAAAACCAGTTCCCAGGGCTGCTCCTACAGAAAGCAGGAGCTGGTTGGGCAGCAGCACTGCCTGGAGCAGAAAGTGTTTGTGAGGAGCTGCAGAGGAGCTGAGCCCAGGGGCTGTTGGCCAAGGCCGAGGCCCAAGGAGCATTTCTCAGCTGGCAGGGCGGCCTGAGAAGAGGAGGGGGGAATGCAGCAGCACAGGGCCCATGGAACCAAGGGACCATTGTGACACTGTGGGGCCTTGTGAGACCAAGGGTCCATTGTGACACTGTGGGGCCTCATGGAATCATGGAGAGCACTGTGACATTGCTAAGCCTCATGGAACCAAGGGGACCATACTGACACTGTGTGGTTCCATGGAATGTAGGGATCATTGTGACACTGAGAGGCCCCATCAAACCAAGGGTCCATTGTGACTCTGTGGGGCCTCATGGAGCCATGGAGACCATTACGACACTTTGGGATGTCATGGAATCAAGGGGCCATTGTGGCACTGCATGACCCCATAGAGCCAAAGGTCCATTGTGACATTGCAGGGCCTCATGAAACCATGGAGAGACCATTAAGACACTTCACAGCCTCATGGAACCAAGGGGCCATTGTGACACTGTGAGGCCTCATGGAACCGGTGAGACAATTGTGACTCTGGGGGTGCCCACAGAACCAAGAGGATCATTGTGATACTGTGGGGCCTCATGAAACCAAGAAGCCTTTGTGACACTGCAGGGCTGCATGGAACCAAAGCTCCAGGGTGACACAGAGGGGCCTCCTGTCATCAATGATCCATTGTGACACTGTGGAGCCAGAGGAGACCATTGTGACACTGCAAACCCCCAGGGTCCAAAGGTCCATTGTGACATTGCAGGGCTCATGGAACAGAGGAGTCACATGACATTGTGGGGCCTGGGGAACCACGGAGACCATTGTGACACTGTGGGGCCTCATGGCATCATTGGGACCATTGTGACACTGCAGAGCCTAATGGAATTTTTGGGACCATTGTGACACTGCAAGGCCTTCTGGAACCTAGGAGTCATTGTGAAACTGTGTGCCCCCATAGAAACAAGTCACCATTCCACCATTCCCATAGGCACTGTGGGGCCTCATGGATCCAAGGAACCATTGGGACATTGTGGGGCCCCACAAAACCAAGGGAACACAGAAAAGGTCTGGCTGGTTTGGCCTCCCAGGGGCCACCTGACTGGTCCAGCTGATCTTGGCATGTTGAGGGTCTCTTCTCTTCTGCTCCTGAAACACTGGGGCTCTATGCTTTCCTTCATATGGAAAAGATCTGTCCTTCTCCTCCAAGAACCCATGGCCAAAATTTGGATTTCACCTCCAAATTTCCCTATATCCAGGGATTGTTCCAATAGGAATATTGCCAGGACAAATTTGGCTGGCAATGGTTTCACAAAGGTCACCTCTCTTCTATCCCCAAAACACTGGGGAAGGCTCCATGCTTTCGTTCCTATGGGAAAGAGCTGTCCTGCTTCTCCAGGTGCTCATGGACGAGACTGGGATTTCACTCCAAAATTCCCTATGCCCAAAGACTGTTCCCAGAAAAATCTGACATTCCTGACAAGTCTGGCTGGACTTGGCCCAGTGAGGCTCTCACCTGCCTTTCAAATACTGGGGCTCTGTGCTTTCCTTCCTATGGAAAAGAACTGTCCTCATTGTCCAGATGCCCATGGCCACATTTGGGGTTGCACCTCCCACATTGCCTGTTGTAACAGACTGGCGGAGATTGTCAGCTCAAAACATTTTTTGTGTGTGGGAGAGGAAGGGGCAGGTCCAGCCTTGCCCTGCCCTGGAACCCCAGCCCTGCCCTGGAACCCCAATCCCCCCAGAGCCTCTATCCCAGCCCAGCAGTGGCTGCCAGTCCCTGGCACAGCACAGGCAATGCTCCACAGCCACCTCTGCAGCCCCCAGCCCAGCTCCTGAGGGACCAAATGAGCCCAAGCCCCACCTGGGGGAAGGGCCCAGCAAGACCAAGGGGTATTGAAGGCTGACCACAAGGCAAGCACACATCTTGACCCTACCTCCTCTTGGAATTTCCATCTGAACAGTGCTGGAATCCAGGAGTTGGTAGCTCTGTGTCTGCTTCTCTATATCACATTTTTCTCTCATCCTGTGTCTTCTTCTATTTTTGTCCCCTTGCAAATTTTGATTAACTTAAAATTGAACAAGCTACGAGTTTGTGAAGTTGAATGGGCCAAGTTAATGCTTTGAGAAGATTTTTTGATTGATTGAATGTTGTATTAAACCTTTTCCCAAGTTTCTCTAATTTTCTAAACTTGCCAGTAAAGGCTATTTTGTTGTTTTCAGCTCCTGAGAATCTCTAGTCAGTATTTCTCTAGTACATCAGACTCAGAGTACAGAAACAATTGGAATTCCTTTTAAATGTCTCCTTGAGAGAATTGTTTCAGGGATGGGGGTCATGGCTTGTCTGTGCTGCTTGGCCCAGCCCAGGCAGGGCTTTCCCAGCCACATTCCACACTCCATTGCCCAGATGGAGCCGCTGGTGCCTCTGAGTTGTGCTGCCCCAGCCCCAGGGATGCTCTCCTTGTCTGCCCATTCCCCCACAGTCTCTGGGCAGGGATGGCCTCAGTGGGGGCTGCTGACATCCTCAGCAACTTGGAGGCTGCTGCTGAATTTCACTGCTCCAGAGGCTTGTTCAGCCTTCAGCTCTTCAGTGCAGGAATTCAGTGTCCCAGGGCTCATTAACATTCAGAACACCTTAACAAGCCAAGCCTCTGGGAATCATTTGATTTTAATTTTCAAATCCTTTGTGGTTAATTAGAAAGATCTCAGTAGTATATCCACAGTGAATGCAATATATTTTAAAAGACAGTGAGAAAAGATTTTTCAGGTCCTGTTTAGGTTCTTTTCCCCTGTTAATTCATTGATATGTGCAATCTCCAATTGACAGTGAATCCAAGTACCTTCTCATGCTGTTTGAATAGATATGAAAATCAAGACCCTTCATGGCTGACAATCAATCAGACTCTGTCCCTACCCCCACCCCACCATTTCTCCCCCCAAACCCTCCCTGCCCGATTCTGCCCAGATTTGCTCTTTGCACACATGAGACACAGGCTGAAGTCAGGAGCTCCCTCCATGCCCAGAGGGATGAAAAGGGAGAAAGGGGAGGAAGAGCTCTCCTGTGCAGAGCCAAGGTCCAAGTGCAGCCTCTGCAGTGGGAGCCACAACTCATCAGGTTTGTGTCCTTTGGGCTCAGGGCCTGGTGACACTCAGAGGCCCAGAAAGGTTTCTTGCCAACAAACACAAGTTGAACATTTCAACAGTTTAATAACCATCACAGCTCTTCCCTCAGCTCTCTGGGATGTCCCAGCAGCATCTGACATGTCCCACATCCTCCAGGGATTTCTGTACTGGAACAGTTTTAGATGAAGACATAAGAAAAGGTAATTCTGTGATCGATATAAACACAATTATGATGTTGACTAAGGTGATATTTATTTCAATATCAGAAAGACTGGGAAACTCCCTGAAGTTCAAAGCAGGAACCCAGTCAGTTGAGCGGCACTTGAATGACCAGAGAGCATCTGGAGGAAGAAATCTGGCAGCAGTGGGAAGGACAAAGATCCAGTGTGTCTAGTGAAGAGATATACACAGAGACGACCATTTAAACAGGTGAGCTGGTAACACCTGAAGGAAAAAGGATATGATATAATACACAGATTATTGGAGACTCAAGGAGAGGAGAGATCAGTATTTCTTCTCCTGCCATCAGTGTACTTCCAGGAAATTGTTATTCCTGGTGGGAAAAATTTGCCCTGTCTTATGAGTACTCAAATGACCCAGATAATTAAAATGTGCTTGCATATTATGAAATTTACAAGTATGAAAACCTGTGCCCCTTTCCAGGCAGACATCAGCTGTGTGCCCATGAACAGGCAGTGCCACTTGTGCCATGAGGTGCCCAGCTGGGATTGGATCTCTCCCAGAGCACCTGAGGGAGAGCAGAGCACCTTGCAAACTGCAGGTCCCTGACAGCCCCGCAGGGCTCCTGTCCCATCAACATCTGCTCTGCTCCAGTCTGAAATAGGGCCCAGCATGGTGCTGGGATCATCAGAGAGCTGAGGTGTGTGCTGGAATTCAATGGTCTCCCCATCCCGCAGCAGCCCTGCATTTCCCTGCTGCAGCCTTGGTCTCCAGCCCAGCCATGGAGGTTCTTTGGGCTCTGGAGTGTTGCTGCAGCCCCCAAGGGCTGCCTTTGGCACAGTCAGGCCTGGCCAGCGCAGGCCATGCTCAGCAATTGCTTGTGTGTGCCTGGCCTTGCTGTCAGCCCCGGCAGCGGCTGCGTGGCCCCTTTGTGGCCCTGTGCTGGCCCAGCCATGGTGGCCCAGCCCCTGTGCAGGCCCAGCCCAGGCCAGGAGCATTGCAGCTGGGAACGGCCCCTGTGCCGTGGTGCCCACAGCAGCCTTGGGACTCAGCCCCAGCCATGGGGGAAGGTGCTTGGCCAAGGCCAAAGGAGGCTCCCTGGCTGCCCTGCTCCCCTTGGGCTGAGGTGCTGAGAGCTCTGCAGCCCCTGCTGCCATCCCATCTGCCCAGGGCAGCACAAGAGCACCGGCCTTGGGGCCCTCAAGAGCTGCTCCTGCTCCCGGCCCAGGGCCCATGCCAAAGCTGGGGCAGCCACAAAGCTGTGCCCATTTCTGTTCATTGCTGCTCTCATGGGCTTGGATCCTCAGCCACTTGGAGGTTGCTGATGAATTTTATTACTCCAGAGGCCTCTTCTTTCTTGAGCTCTTTGGTTCAGGAATTCAGTTATATAAGCTCATAAAGATTTGTTCAAAACACCCAAGTAAGACAAGCTCATTGGAGTAATTGAATTTTTCACTTCTTCTGTGGCTACTTAGTCAGATTTCAGAAGTGTATTCAAAGTGAATATACTGTATTGAAAACAATACAGAGAGAACTCTTTTGTCTTTTTTAGTTTTATTTTCCTGTTTATAGATTGATCTCAGCAATGTCCAATTCACATTAACCCCCAGCACCTCCTAATGCAGTCTGAACAGATATGAAAATCAAGACCCTTCATGGCTGACAATGAATCAGACTTTGTCTCTACCCCCTCCCCACCATTTCCCACATCCAACCCCTGGCACTCAGAGCAGCTGAGGAATGGAGTCACATCCAGGGGTGTCCCCAGGGCTCAGGATTTGGGCCAGGTCAGTTCAATCTCTTTATTGCTGATCTGGACGAGGCCATCGAGGGCACCCTCAGTCAAGTGAGCCCAAGCTGGGTGGGAGTGTGGCTGTGCTGGAGGGCTGGAAGCTCTGCAGAGGGATCTGGACAGGCTGGAGCCATGGGCCCAGGACAATGGGATGAGGTTCACCAAGGCCAGGGGCTGGATCCTGCCCTGGGCTCACAACCACCCCAAATCCCAGCCCTGCCCTGTCCCTGATCCCCCCAGCCTGTCCTGTTTCCTTCATCCCTACATTGCCAGGGACTCTCTGAGACAAGGGAGCTTTGCTCTGGGGATGGAGGGAGGTGCAAGTGCAGGCACTGGAATGGGAACCACAGCTCATCAGGTTTGTGTCCTTTGGGGGCCAGGAACTGGTGAGACTCAGAGGCACAGAAAGTTTCTCCTCATGGCCAACAGATCACATTTGAACAGGACACAATTTTATAACTATCTCACTCTTCCTTGAGCTATCTGCAACGTCCCAGCAGTGTCTGATGACTCCTCCATCCACATTTCCATTCTAACATTAATTTCACAGAAATGTGGTTCTGTGATAGATATAAACACTATTAATTTTTGGTATCAGGATGCTCATCCTGGAGTGGGGGCAAAACAGCTCCAACAATTCCTGATTTGCAAAGCTGTCAGTGGTGGGTGGAGAAGGGAGGTCAGGCTGCTTTTGGTGCTGAGGAAATGCTGAAACCAGCCTGACTCATTTCATCTCCTCCTGTCCTGGCTGATCTCCCCTCTTTCCCCTTCCCCCCATTGGCTTTTGTCTCCCACCAGGCCCCCGGTGAAGAGCCTGGCTCTGTGTTCTCCATCCCCTCCTCGCTGGCACTGCCAGGCTGGGATGAGGAGTCCCTCAGCCTTCCCTGCTCTGGGCTGGACAAGCCCAGCTCCCTCAGCCTCTGCTCACAGCCCAAGGGCTCCAGCCCCACCTTGGAGGCCCTTCCCAGACCCTGATCCAGCTGCCAGACATCTTTCCTGCCCTGGGCAACCCAACCCAGGCCACAGTGACCTGGATAATCCATGTCCTTGATGTCCTGGCCACACAGCCCTGGCCCCTTGTCCCCATGTCAGGCTCTGGGGTGGATCCTGTGGAACATCCTTTGGTGGAGGCTGTGGCTCCAGGTGGACCGGGGGGATCCCAGGGGACAGGGACCCCTCTGGGCATGGACAGCATTGGACTTGTGGGGAGAAACTGTGAGGGGGAGCTGGGGCCGAGTGACCAACCCAGTGACCTGACACAGCCCTGCTGGGATGTCACACAGCCCCTCTGGGATGTCACAGCCTGCTCTGTGATGCCACAGCCCCTTCTCTAATGTCACACAGCTGGTCTCTGATGTCACAGCCAATTCTGTGATGTCACAGTCTGCTCTGTGATGTTAGACCTCTTCCTAATGATGTCACAGAGGCAGTCTATGATGTCATAGCTTCTCAATGACCTCACATGACCCACTCTGTGATGTCATAGCCCACTCTGTGACCTCATGTTACCAGATGATCAATTGTCTACACCAGGTGAGCTGACACCTGGAGCTTGTTCTCCACATCCCCTATGGAAACCACACAAGGCCCATTGTGTGAAAAGGAGAACTGGAAGTTCTCAGCCAGCTCAGCCAGGCCCACTGGAACATTGAGGTCCACGACCACCAGGGACCACCAGAGAAACCCCCAGGACAGAAGAACGCATGGGTAAAAAGGAGGGGAAATATGTCAATGATTTTGGGGAAATGATTATCATATGTTTAGTCCAGGACAATCAATGAATGTGTGTGCAAAATACAGAATATAAACAGAAACTTTCCTGTGCTCAGCATGCAGGCCTTTGGGAGGAGCTCTCCCCCGTGCATCCAGCTGAATAAAGAATGCTGCTTCTTAATGCTACACTGGTGTTAAGGAGTTTTCTGTTTTACTGAATGTTTGGTAACACTCCCACTGCCAAGGAAAGCTCTGTCTGCTGCTGTTCACAGACAGAGAAGGGCTGGGGGCAGATGTGGGGCTCAGAGGCTGCCTGGGGCACAGTGACCATGAAATAATCAAGTTTTCAATGTTCTGTGAGAGAAGGAGGGGCAGCAACAAAACTTCTACACTGGAATTAGGAAGGGCAGACTTTGGCCTGTTTAGGATGCAGATTTGGGGAGTAGTAAATCAGGTACTGATTTTTTTAAGGGAAGAAGCCCTTAAAAACAAAGGGGTCCAGGAATTATGGACACATTTCAAGAAAGTAATCATAAGGGAGAAGGAGCAGCCTGTCCCAGTGTGGCAAAAGATGAGCTCGAGAGGAAAATGACTGGCCTGGCTGCCCATGGATCTTTGGTAAGAAATTAAGGGAAAAAAAGAGGATGCATCATTTTGAAAAGAGCAACAGGCAACTAAAAAGTGTTTAAGGATGTTGTTCGGTTATGCAGAAAGAAAAGTCAAGAGGTGAAAGATCAATTAGAGCTAAATCTGGCCACTTCTGTGAAAAATAATAGGAAATGTTTCTATAAATAAATTAGTAGCAAAACACCAGATAAAGAGAACCTCTACTCTTTATTGGATGCAGTGGAGAATAGAGTAACTAAAGAAACGTCTGAACTGTTTAACACTTGTCTGTCTCAATGTTCAATATTAGGCCAGGTTGCCCTCAGGACAAGTGTTCTCCTGAGCTGGTAGATGGGCACAGGGAGCAGAACAGCCCCCTGGAATCCAGGAGGAAGCAGCTGGGGACCTGCTGAGCCACTCATATGCTCACAGGTGTATGGGATCGGATGGGATCCATCCCAGGGGGATGAGGGAGCTGTGGATGAGCTCCCCAAGCTGCTCTCCATCATTTACCATCAGTCCTGGCTCAGCAGGGAGGGCCCAGAGCACTGGAGATGCCAGTGTGAGCCCATCCCCAGGAAGGGCTGGAAGGAGGAGCTGGGGAACTCCAGGCCTGTCAGCCTGACCTGGGTGCCCAGCAAGGTTATGGAACAGATCACCTTGAGTGCCATCACAGGGAACCCACAGGATGGCCCAGGGATCAGAGCCAGCCAGGGCGGATTTAGGGGTGGCAGCTCCTGCCTGACCAACCTGGTCTCCCTTTATGCCCAGGTGACCCACCTGTGGGTGTGGGAAAGGCTGTGGATGTTGTGTGCCTGGACTCCAGCAGAGTCTTTGACTCTGTCTCTGACAGCATTCCCTGGAAAAGCTGCAGCCCACAGCTTGGGCAGGTTCCCTCCTCACTGGGAGATTTAAGAGCTGGCTGGAGGCTGGGCCCAGAGAGTGGTGGGGATGGTGCTGCACCCAGCTGGTGTCCAGGCACTGGTGCTGTCCCCAGGGATCTGTGCTGGGCCCAGTCCTGTTTAATATCTTCACTGATGGTCTGGGTGAGGGGATCGAGTCCAGCATTCACAAATTGCAGATGGCACCAAGCTGGGTGTGAGTGTGGATCTGCTGGAGGGCAGGACAAGCAGACCCAGCCTTAAGCTGCACCAGGGGAGGCTCAGGCTGGACAATAGGAAGGAGTTCTTCACAGAAAGGGTGAGTGGGAACTGGAATGGGCTGGCCAGGGGGGAGGAGGCAGAGTCACTGTCCCTCTCCAGTGGCACTCAGTGGCATGGTCTGGGTGACAAGGCAGTATCAGGGCATGGGTTGGACTTGATGATCCCAAAGGTCTTTTCCAGCCTATTTGATTCTGTCATTCTGTGATGATTGGGACACTCTGGGGCCATTGTGACACTGCAGGGCCTCGTGGAACTAAGAGGACCATGGTGACACCGTGCAGCCCCACAGAACCAGGGGTCCATGGTGGTGCTGTGGGGCCAAATGGACCCAGGGAGTGCCCCGTGACACTCTGGGCCCTCGTGGAACCACAGAGGCCATTGTGACACTGCAGGGCCTCGTGTAACCAAGGGGTTTCACCATTTTGACACTGCAAAACCAAGGAGACCATTGGGAGACTGCAGGGCCCAGTGGAGCCACGGGGCCGTTCTGACACTGCGGGGCCTCATGGAACCAAGGGGACACTGTGACACTGCAGGATCCTGTGTAACCAAGGGGCCACTGTGACACGATGGGGCCTCAAGGAATCTGGAAGAATATTGTGACACTGTGTGGCCTTGTGGAAACAAGGAGTCCATTGTGACCCTGAGGGGACTTGTGGAAGCACAGAGACCATGGTGACAGTGTGGGACCTCATGTGGCCATGGGACCATTGTGACACCCTGGGGCCCCATGGAACCAAGGGGATCATTGTCACATTTTGAGGCCCCATGGAACCAAGGAGACGAGTGTGACAGTGCAGGGCCTGGTGTAACCAAGAGGCCATTGTGACACTGAGGGGCCCCATGGAACCAAGGACATCTTTGCAAATGTCACCAAGCTGGATGTGAGTGTTGATCTGCTGGAGGGTCGGAGGGCTCTGCACAGTGACTTGGACAGGCTGGATCCAGGGGCTGAATCCAACAAGGTGAGGTTTAAAGATCCAAGGGCCAGGCCCTGATATTTGGCCCCAGTGTTAGAGGCTGGGGACAGATTGGCTGGAGAGCAGCCAGGCAGAAAGGGACCTGCAGGGACTGATGGACAGCAGGCTGGACATGAGTCAGCAGTGTGCCCAGGTGGCCAAGAAGGCCAATGGCTCCTGGCCTGGATCAGGAATGGTGTGGCCTGCAGGAGCAGAGCTGCTGGGCCAGCACTGATCTGCCCCCAGCTCTGCACACAGACATTGCTGCTGCAGCTCCAGAGCAGGGAACACAAGGGGATCTCTGGAAAAAACTTTGCTGGGAGATGCTTTAGTTCCTTTAAAGCCACATGGAGTGCAGCCCCTCACCAACACAATATGTGGTCACAGGGAAGATGGAGAGAAACAAAATGAGAAATGGCAAAACCAATGGCTTTTATTTGTGGACAATATTAAAAAACTGAAACATGGGGAATAAAAGACCAAACCCATAACCAAACCCAAAGGAATTATCAAAGGTGATTCATATTACATGGCCTGTCCCTGCTGCAGCCCCGGCACTGCCACCCCCAGGGCTGTGCCTGGCCCCGAGAGCACTCAGGCCCTGCAGCAACACCAGGGCCACCAGAGCAGCGGGGCAGGGCCACGGCAGCAGCACTGGCAACACCAAGTGCTGCTGCTGCTGCTGCTGGGCACAGCTGCTGGGCCAGCACTGATCTGTCCCAGCTCTGCACACAGATATTGATGCTGCAGCTCCACAGAAGGGAACACAAGGGGGATCACCTCAGAAAACTCTGCTGGGAGATCCGTTAGTTCCTTTAAAGCCATTGAGAGCACAGCCCCACATTGAGACAGTCTGTGGCCACAGGGAAGGTGGAGAGAAACAAAATTAGAAATGAAACAATGACTTTCATTTGTGGACAAGATTAAAAAAATAAAACAAATACAAAGAACTTCCAAAATTAAACAAACAAGAAGTATCAAAGATGACTTTTATTTCAAGTGATTTGCAGTATTTTTCCAGCAGTTTAATGTTTCCGAAACCACCCAGTCATCAGTCTCCACACTGCAGCCTTGAGCTCCTGGTTCCTCAGGCTGTAGATGAGGGGGTTCAGGGCTGGAGGCACCACCGAGTACAGAACTGACAGGGCCAGATTCAGGGATGGGGAGGACATGGAGGGGGGCTTCAGGTAAGAAAATATGCCAGTGCATAGGAACAGGGAGACCACAGCCAAGTGAGGGAGGCAGGTGGAAAAGGCTTTGTGCCGTCCCTGCTCAGAGGGGATCCTCAGCACGACCCTGAAAATCTGCACATAGGAGAAAACAATGAACACAAAAAATCCAAGTGCTAACGATGAACTAACTGCAATGGGCCCAAGTTCCCTGAGGGAAGAATTCGAGCAGGAGAGCTTGAGGATCTGTGGGATTTCACAGAAGAACTGGCCCACGGCATTGCCATGGCACAGGGGCAGGGTAAATGTATTGGCCGTGAGTAGCAGAGCATTGAGAAAGGCACTGGCCCAGGCAGCTGCTGCCATGTGGGCACAAGCTCTGCTGTCCAGGAGGGTCCCATAGTGCAGGGGTTTGCAGATGGACACGTAGCGGTCGTAGCACATGATGGTCAGGAGATAAAAGTCTGCTGAGATGAAGAACACAAAGAAAAAGAGCTGAGCAGCACATCCAGTGTAGGAGATGTTCCTGGTGTCCCAGAGGGAATTGTGCATGGCTTTGGGGACAGTGGTGCAGATGGAACCCAGGTCGCTGAGGGCCAGGTTGAACAGGAAGAAGAACATGGGCGTGTGCAGGTGGTGGCCGCAGGCTACGGCGCTGATGATGAGGCCGTTGCCCAGGAGGGCAGCCAGGGAGAGGCCCAGCAAGAGGCAGAAGTGCAGGAGCTGCAGCTGCCGCGTGTCTGCCAATGCCAGCAGGAGGAAGTGACTGATGGAGCTGCTGTTGGACATTTGCAGTGCCTTGGCATGGGGATCTGTAAGAAAAGTAATCATGGAATAGTTGGGTTTGGAGAGGACTTGAAATATCCCAGCACAGCCTGGGGGCACTTTCCCCCCACTGCCTGCCCAGGGCTCTGCTGCCTGGAGCTGTCCCTGCCGGCAGCTGCTTCCCTGTGCCCAGGGCTGGGCCCTGCCAGTGCTGCCAGAGCCCAGCCCAGCCCTGGGGGCTCAGCTCTGCCCTGCAGAGCCCTCCCAGTTCTGGCACTGCCCAGGGGCAGCTCTGGCTCTGCAGGCTCTGATGGCAACCTCAGACCAAACCTAAGAAGACTGAAAAAGCGGCTCTGATGGTGCCTGTGAGGGGCCCTCTGCTGATTTCTGTCACTGCCTGGTTAATTAACATCTAAAAGATTGTTTTCTCAACCTGAACTGAGAGATGAGGATTCATGTGGATTTTCCCATCCATGCAACCCAGAGCAGTAGATTAAAAAAGCAGATTTTTCCCTTTCATGCAGCCCCTGCCTCGCTGTGCTCCCTGTATAATTTATTTGGAAATGTTCTGCAGTTCAATGCCATGCTGGGAGCAGCCCTGAACAATGCAGCATCCTCCCCACACAAGAACACTTCCAAGCCTCACCAGCTGTCTCCTGCCACCCAGATCTTGTCCCCCAGCGCTGGGAGCAAGCAGCTGCCAGGGCTGGCTGAGAGCTGTCCCTGGCAGGCAGCAGAGTCCCTGCCCCAGCACAGCGCCCTGGGCTGCAGGACCCGGCTCTTCAGGACAGCCCTGGGCACCCCTGGCTGCTCTGCACAAGAGACAAGCAGAGAATGTACTCACAGGCTCTGCAGGCATTGGCATGTTCCAGCTTGAGGAGATGGCTCCAGGAGCTGCAGCTGCATTGTCCTGGAGCCAGAGGTTCCTGTGCCAAGGGCTGGCAGTGATTGTGCCCCAGGCACTTCTCAGCCCCTTCCCAGCCCTGACTGATTGAAGCTCTCTGTGCCTCTGTGCTGTGCCCGGGCTGGCTGCAGGCAGTGCCCCAGCCCTGCTGGGCTGGCAGAAGAGCTGCTCATCCAGAGAAATGTGCTTTTGAAGCTCTTCTTGGTGAGCAGGAGCTGCCTCTGTGCCAGGAGCCCAGCCCAGCTCAGCAGCACAGACACAGCACAAGGACTTTAATCAGCCTCTGGGGCTTTGTGCTCAGGCCCTGAACATCAGTCCCTGAGAGGGAGCTGATGAAACCTCTGCAGAACTCCAAGGCAGAATCCAACTCCAAAGTTTCTTGGACTTTTAATGGGTCCCACTGAGAGACACGGCTGAGCAAGTGTCCCCAGGCCCCAGGCAGAGCAGAGAACTGCAGGCAGTGATGACAGGTGGGGACAAAGAGAAGCCAAGTCTGGATGCCCTGGGGCACAGCAGGGTCTGTGCCACCAAGGGCTGGGAGGAGACACCTTGTCCTGAGGCCCTGGGGCCTCCTGGCACAGCCCCAGCCAGGCTGGGCACTGTCAGCCCCTTGTGCTGCCCTCAGCATCCCCCCCTAGCCCACATCCCAGTGGCCTCAGGGATCTGCTGCAAGGAGTCCCTGGGGAGCCTTGCTCAGCAATGGCCCTGGGGGCTCCTTCATGCTCCCTGCAGGGGCTGCCGGTTTTTCAAAGGACTTTGGCTTTGGCTTTTGCCTTGGAGTCTCTGAGAGGTTTCTGCAATCATGGGCTCCAATTATCTGCTGTAATTAGTCCCTGGAGAGGCTTTGTCAGTAACAACACTCAGTGGGCTCATTAATGCTTCAGGGTACTTCAGTTATTTTAAGGTACTTGGTGTTTCCCTTTTGATACAGACTCTGTGAAAGGTTTGTGCAGTCATGGCCCCAATTATCTGCTTTAATGAGTCCCCTGAGAGCTTTGTACTGGCACTCAGTGGTGCTCAGTAATGCTTGGAGATACTCAAGTTTTTTAAGGTAGTTTGGATTTTCCTTTCCACACTGAGTGTCCAAGAGATTTTTGTGCCATCCTGGCCACCAATTCTCTCCTCCAAGGAGTCCATGAGGAGCCTGTGTTCGGGATGGATCTCAGTGAGACCCATTAATGCTCTGAGACACTTTGGAGTTTTCTTCTGACTTTGAATCCTGGAAAGGTTTGTGCAATCTCCTCCCAGGCCCTGAGGTTCAAGGGCTCAGCTCCAAATGCACCACGGGGCTCATTAGGATAAGGCAATGTGGAGAGCTTTGTGGACAGTTGGCTAGCTGAGAAAGGTAACGTCGACGTAATACCATTGCTTAAGTTAGACAGAGACAAGTCTAGGATTCAGCAGTTGGTGTCCAACCACTGACAAGGACATTGTGACCTTGGTGCAACAGCAGGATGGGGGAGAGGATCTTTTGCCAAAAATATGAGGATAGTTTCAGCAGAATAACCACAAGAATGTAGAAGTAGTAACAAAATAACCATCAGAATATAGGTGTGGTTAGCCAATAAGTAATTAACCAATAATGAGCTCAGCTTTGCAATATGTATAAGCTTCATTAACACCAATATAAATATGTGTGAACCATCAATAAAGTTTGAGACTTGCTGATCACGCATATTGAGTGCCGCATTTCTTGTGCTGATTTCCCACATATGGTGACCCTGTGATGTGATTCCTGTAACGGCAACCACGGTGGATCAGTGGAGTTAGGGTCCTGTCGCAGCAAGGATGGCGAATAAGCACCGCTGAAAAAGGGAAGGTGCCGCGCCCTGGGTGACCTCAACAAAGAGCCCGGCCGATACGTGCTGCTGAGACCTTGTGGGGCTGCAACAGCACTGATGTTCTTTAAATGGAAAGAAAAAGGCAAGCAGCATATGAGTTATTTACTTGCTTTTTACAAAAGCGTCAGGTTAAGGGCATAGATTTGCAGAAAGAGCTTCCCAGGTTAGCTTACGGGTGTGAACAAGGAATTTTTCAAAATCCTCATACAGTACATGAACTAACGGAGTGGCGTAAATTTGGAGACGCTGTGGGAGGCAGTTATAGATGAAGATAAAACTGCAAAAAAGTTGGGAAAGCTATGGCGAGTTGTGCATAATGAGTTATTACAATATCAGGCAGAAAAGAAGGCTGCGCAGCAAGCTAGCATGGCGCATGATAAGAATAAGAGTTATGGGGACTGGTTCAATTGTCCGTGACCTCCTGCCACATCTACAGTCATTTTGCCACCAACATCAGCTCCTGCTTCAAGCAGCAGCTCACCCCCCGCTTGTGCTACAACAGCACTGCCTGCACCGCCTGTGTCAAACCCTCCATCTCCTCCTCCTGGTAATGAGCCGATCCCTGGGTCAGAGAGTGACCTAGCGGGGGCCATTGCACGGGGGCGAAGGGAGGCATGGGCAGTGGTAGCTAAAGATATCATCGTTACGGGGGATAAAGAGCCTATAAAAGCAGCTATGGATGTTGCTTGTCCGGTGATATATTCACCTGTGGCAGGGGGCGGGTTTCAAGCAACAATAACTGCTCTAGACTGGAAGCTGCTGTCGCAATTACGGTCCCCAGTTAGTCAATTTGGGCTAACCAGTGAGCCCACAAAACAAATGCTTGACTATATCCAGGGGACTCAGGTGTTACTGCTGGCTGATTGCAGTGGAATAGCGAAGCTTATCTTCACTCAGCATCAACAGCTCTTGTTTAATGCACACTGGCAGGCACTCTGCCAGGAATGCGTAGCAGTAATACGGCAGCCAGGCGACCCGTTACATGGGATAACCCTAGAGGAGCTAATGGGTCTAGGGCCTTTTCTTCGGACAGAAGCACAGGCGTTACTCGGTCCTGATAAATGTCGGGAGGCTATGCATCTGGTGCTGTTGGCTATAGATAGGATAAAAGAGCCAGGCGGGGTCCCTCTTATATGGGAATAAAGCAAGGAAGAGATGAGTCATTCGGATCTTATACAGATAAGGCAGCCAATGCTATCGAGCGGGCAGGAGTCCCTGATTTCATGAAGGGTACTTTGTTGAAACAATGCACACTCAAGAACTGTAATCAGGCTACAAGGAACGTATTAAATACCCTAAGAGCTAATTGGTCTATAGAAGAAGCTTTAGAACGATTGGCAAATGTGCCCATAGGAAATCAAACGATGTTAGTAGAAGCTATTAAGGAGTTAGGAGCAGGATTACAAAAACAGGCAGCAGCCTCACAGTCAGGTGTTAGCTGCTCTTGCACCCCTACAAGCAGCAGCAACAAATACTCCACGGGCTCCATCTGCTGGCCGATTTAAATGTTACTGGTGTGGAAGCATAGGACATCCCCGAAGGGCTTGTCAAGCAGCCAGCGTCTGGTGCCAAAATTGTCGCTTGGATACCCACAACACCAGAGCCTGCCGACGCCGCTCGGGAAACGGGAAGGCCAGCGCGTCCACAAGCTGCCGTGCCCAGACACAAGTAGCTGCTGTCAACACCTCAGCCCAGCTTCCCTTCAACCTGTCAACACCTCAGCCCAGCTTCCCTTCAACCAGCCACTGCCAGCAGCCTCGGGCTGGACGTGGCAGCCGCAGCAGCAGTAACATTGATGACCACCCAACCGGAAAAGGTTCCGACTGGAATAAAGGGACCAATCATCATTGATGGACAACCTATCTGAGCTTTGCTCTGGAGACAATCATCGGCCATTATGATGGGATTGTTTGTTTTAGCCGGGGTAATAGACGCTGATTATATGGGGGAAATTTTTGTGCCATGGTGCATACTCCTTTTCCGCCAGTACGAATCAAGAGAGGATAGCTCAACTGGTTCCATTGGAGCAGATGACTAAAACTTTACCCCCTCGTCAATCACAGTCGAGAGGGGAACGAGGCTTTGGTTCCACTGGAGGACTCACTCTATTAACAATGAACCTGAATGATCGACCAAAGCACACTGTAATAATAGAGTATCAGGGTGGGAGGCAAACCTTGGAAGGTTTATTACATACTGGTGCGGACTCCAGCATTATTAGTCCAGATTTCTGGCCCCACAACTGGCCATTACAGCCAACCACAGGGACAGTTACCAGGGTTGGAGGCCTAACACTTGCAAGAAAATCACCATGTTACCTGTAACTATTGGCGGAAAAAGTTTACAGAATGTTTTCTCAATTGTACCTTTGCCCCCTACTGTGCAGTGCCTCATTGGTCGGGATATTTTGGCTCAAATGGGAGTAGTGCTGACAAATGAGCACCCTTTGGGCTAACAACGGCCATTGCATGGACTTTCCTGATCCCACTCCGATGAAAAACAGAGGACCTGGTGTGGGTTGAGCAATGGCCCTTAAAAGGGGAAAGTCTCATTCAGGCACACAAGCTGGTGCAGGAGCAGTTTGACCAAGGACATCTCCGGTTATCTGTTAGTCCTGGGAGTGCTCCTGTTTTTGTGATCAAGAGGAGATGATCCTGGCAGGTGTCGTCTCCTGCATGATCTACGTGCCATCAATGATCAGATGCATAGTATGGGAGCCCTGCAGCCTAGATAGCTCAGTCGGTAGCTTTCTGGCTCCAGGGGTGGCAGCAGCAGGCACCCATGCCACCCTAAATAAGTTGGGATGCTGGCTTGCGAAGCAAACCAATGCCACTTCTATGGCGCTTTCTAGCCTTTTGCTTGATGTTGATTCTATTCGCCATGCAACGCTTCAAAATAGAGCTGCAATTGATTTTCTTTTACTTGCACAAGGCCATGGTTGTGAAGAATTTGAAGGCATGCGTTGCATGAACCTTTCTGACCATTCATGATCCATCCACTCCCAACTCTCTGAGTTGCAGAGGTTAACCGGAAACTTACAGGTAGAATTGGGCTTTGATATTGATGAATGGCTCAAATGTTTAGGCCTGGGATCATGGTTACGCTCTATTGTTAAGGTCAGCATTATAGTGGGCATTATAGCTTTGTTAGTAGTATTAATTTTGCCGTGGTTTTGCATATGCTTACAAAACATGGTGCAAAGGATGATATCTGCTGCATTTAATCAGACCATGCTTGTTCAACAGAAAAATGGGGGAAGTGTGGAGAGCTTTGTGGACAGTTGGCTAGCTGAGAAAGGTCACGTAGACATAATACCATTGGTTAAGCAACAAGGAGACAAGTCTAGGAGTCAGCAGTCAGTGTCCAATAGTGGACAAGGGCATTGTGCCCTTGGTGCAACAACAGGATAGGGAAGAGGATCTTTTGCCAAAAATATGAAGATAGTTTCAATAGAATAACTACAAGAATGTAGAAGTAGCAACAGAATAACCACAAGAATGCAGAAGTAGGCATAGTTGGTTGATAAGTAACCAATAATGAGCTCAGCCTTGCAATATGTATGAGCTTCATTAACACCAATATAAATAAGTGTGACTATCAATAAAGTTTAAGACTTGCTGATCACTCATACTGAGTGCTGCATTTCTTCTGCTGATCCAACAGGTGGAGCTGCAGCTGAAGCCCTTCCCACATTCCCAACACTCATAGGTCCATTCCCCAGTGTGAATCATCTGGTGGCTGATCAGGGTGCTGCTCTGCCTGAAGCTCTTCCCACACTCCAAGCACTTGTGGGGCTTCTCCCCATCATGAAGCTGCTCCTGGGCCACCAGCTCCGAGCTCTGGCTGAAGCTCTGTCCACCTTCCTGGCTCAGGTTGGGTCTTTCCTCTTCAGAGCACCCTGGGCTGGGTTTGGAGCCCCTCGTCCTGCAGGATCTCCAAGGTTTTTCCTCCCCATTGGATTCCTGTGCCCTGGAGTCACTCAAAACGGCCTCTTCCATGAGGTTCTGCTGTGGGGATTTCTCCTCCCTGGTCTCCATCCTCAGCTCCTTCCCTGGGGGAGGAAGGACAAGGAGAGGATGGGATTTGCCTCCATGCCAGAGGGAAGGGGAAGGAGATGCCCCCAGTGCATCCCCAGCAGGACGGCGTTGGCAGCAGGGTTGTCCTGCAGCCGGGGCCGTGCTGGGCTGGGAGATGGAGCAGGAGAGAGGGGGAAAGGGGCACTGACTTCCTCCTCACCTGCCTGGGTGTCCTGGGCCATCTTCCTCTTCCTCACAGTCTCCTGCTCCATCTGGCCAAGGTGTGGGAATCCTGGTTTGGGGAAAAACAAGGGATCAGCATGGTGGGTTTAATGGTCCCGCTGCCCAAGTTTTGGATGGAGATGTCACTGCTCCCTCCAGCCTCGGGGACCCGGACCCTGCTCATCCCCAGCCTCCCCCATTGCTCCAGGCTGCTGGGGATCCCCCGGCTCCGGCATCGCCCCTCTGCGCTCTCCCCACTCCAGGGCTCCCACGTTCTCCCCCAGCTCTCCCGGGGATCCCCAAACCCAACATCACTCCCCTGCCTGCAGGTACCGGGCAATCGCCACGTGGGACACCCCAAGATCCCTCCAGGGGCATTTCTGGCCCAGCTTTGGGGTCCTGCAAGATCCAAACATCCCCTGCCCTGCCAAACCACCCTGTCGGAGACCGCCCGATGGATCTGGGGCGAGCTCCCCGCTCACCTGCGGTTCCGGGGGGGCGATGCCGGGGGACCCCGGCCCGAGCGGGGGAACCGCGTGGGGTTGGTGCTGCTCCTCCTCCTGCTCCTCCTTTCCTCTCGATCCTCCCTTTCCCTTTGCCTTTCCTTTTCCCCCTCCTCTCTCCCTCCTCTCCCTCCCGCTCCATCTCCGCTCCCAGCCCGGCCCGGGCAGTGCCGGCACCCAAAAGCAGCCGCGCTCTGCCCTGGGGGGGTTCCAAAGCGGCCCCGCCCCGCCCGGCACTGGGAGCGATCCTGGGAGCGCTGGGAACGATGGTGGGAGCACCGGGCAGGAGCTGGGAACGCTCTCCCTGCCGGTGATGCTCTTACTGGGAGCGCTGGGAACGATGGTGGGAGCAGCGGGCAGGAGCTGGGAGCGCTCTCCCTGCCGGTCCCGCTCTTACTGGGAGCGCTGGGAGGGAACTGGGAGCAAACAGCGCCCGGACGCGGCTGCAGCCGGCGGGGGGCGGAGCCAGGCCAAAGGGCGTGGTTATGCAAATACGGGAGCGATCGCGCGCTGGGATTGGTGGGTGGGAGCAGCGCGGGGCTTCCTCGGTCACGTGAGGCCGGGAGGGCCGGAGCGATGTTGGCGGCGCCCGGTGAGAGGGGACAGGGAATGGGGACAGGGAATGGGAATGGGGATAGGAATCGGGACCGGGAATGGAGACAGGGGCCGGGAATGGGGATAGGGAATGGGGTCAGGGACCAGGAATGGGGATAAGGAATGGGAATGGGGAATGGGAATGGGGAATGGGGACAGGGACCGGGAATGGGGATAGGGAATGGGGTCAGGGACCGGGAATAGGGACAGGGAATGGGGTCAGGGACCGGGAATAGGGACAGGGGATGGGAATGGGGACCGGGAACGGGGAATGGGGACAGGGACCGGGAATGGGAGCAGGGAATGAGGACAGGGAATGGGAATGGGGACAGGGACCGGGAATGGGAACAGGGAATGGAGACAGGGACCGGGATTGCGGACAGGGACCGGGAATGAGGATGGGGACAGGGCCAGGGATCTGAAATGGCACTGGAAATACGGTACAGGGATCAGGAATACAGGACAGGGAGAGGGAATGGGATCCGGACTGGGATGGGAGCAGGACGGGAACGGGATAGGGGGGACATGGGAATGGGCCGGGGAAAGGGGAGTGACTGTGGGACTGGGGCAGCCGCTACAGGGGACACGAGGCGTTGGGATGGGGGCACATGGGGACAGTTCCGGGGCAGGGGGTCCTTGATCAGCTGTCCCAGAACCTCCTCCAGGGTCTCCCAGTGCAACTGGAGCCGCTCAGCCTGGTGTCCCCAAAGCCCTGAGCAAGCCCCAAGTCTCTCCCAGGAACCCTCAAGTCCCTCACACCCAGCATCCCCCACATCCCCTGCAAGACCCCCCATGTCCCCATCGTTGTCTTAGCTCAACGTCTTTATTTTTACCCTGCTTTTAGGAGGTTTGGAAGGGCAAAGAGAAATGAAAAGAAAATCCAGGCCATGGGGTGGGGAGCCAGGAGGATATGGAGGCCCCAGCCAGGTGTCTCCTCAACAGAGATCACCAGCACCACAGACCACCAGGGCTCTGTCCACCGGGGTCACTGGGGATCATCCAGCGCGGATCCTCCCGTGGGGGATGGAGCTGGAGCAGCACTTGGAGCTCTTCCCACACTGGGCGCACTCACAGGGCTGCCCTTGGTGGTGCCTCCGTTGGTGTTGGGTCAAAGCTGAGCCATTTGAGGTGCTCGTCCCACACCTGGGACACTCATAGGGCCTGGGACATCCCCAGGAGCAGGGCTGGGATGGGCTCTGGTGCCTGGGACATCACCCGGAGCAGGGCTGGGATGGGCTCTGGTGCCTGGGACATCACCAGGAGTGGGGCTGGGATGGGCTCTGGTGCCTGGGACATGCCCAGCAGTGGGGCTGGGATGGGCTCTGGTGCCTGGGACATCCCCAGGAGTGGGGCTGGGATGGGTTCTGGTGCCTGGGGCATCCCCAGCAGCAGCGGGGCTGGGATGGGCTCTGGTGCCTGGGACATCCCCAGGAGTGGGTCTGGGATGGGCTCTGGTGCCTGGGACATCACCCGGAACAGGGCTGGGATGGGCGCTGGTGCCTGGGTCATGCCCAGCAGCAGCGGGGCTGGGATGGGCTCTGGTGCCTGGGACATCACCAGGAGCAGCGGGGCTGGGATGGGCTCTGGTGCCTGGGACATCACCCGGAGCAGGGCTGGGATGGGCTCTGGTGCCTGGGACATCCCCAGGAGTGGGGCTGGGATGGGCTCTGGTGCCTGGGACATCACCAGGAGCAGGGCTGGGATGGGTTCTGGTGCCTGGGACATCACCAGGAGCAGCGGGGCTGGGATGGGCTCTGGTGCCTGGGACATGCCCAGCAGCAGTGGGGCTGGGATGGGCTCTGGTGCATGGGACATGCCCAGCAGCAGCAGGGCTGGGATGGGCTCTGGTGCCTGGGACATCACCAGGAGCAGCGGGGCTGGCTGTGATGCTCTCCAGTGCCTGGGCCATGCCCAGGGGTGCTGCTGGCTGGGGTTGGGTTGGTGCCTGTGCAGTGCCCAGGGCAGGGTCACAGCGGGGCAGCTCTCAGTGTCCCCAGCAGGTCACGCTGTCCAGGGCAGCCGTGCCAGGGCTCACTGTGCACACGGGGCAGGCTGGGCTGGACGGGGCTTGGGGCACAAACGCCACCCCCGGGGCTGGGCTCTGCCCCTGCCTCTGGGGCCCAGCCCCTGCTGGCAGCGCCTTGGGCAGGGCACGGGGCTGCTGCTGGCCCAGGGGGACAGGCCTTGCCCCCTGCCAGCTGCTCGGGCCCCTCGGGTGCCCGTGCCACATCCCTGTGCCTCCTGTCCCTGCTACTCCCTGCCACCTTCACTCCCTCCATCAAAGCCCCTCTCAACCTCTTCACTGTGACCTCTGGAAGGAAAGAAAGAATGAAGGAAAGGAAGTGTTGTCTCTTCACCCTGGCTGGATGCCAGGCACCCACCATGGCTGCTCTCTCACTCTCCTCCAGAGATGGGCAGGAGGGAGAAAAATAGAAAATAGAATGAAGGCTTCATGGCTTGAGTTAAGGACTGGGACAGATCACTCAGCAAATGCCATCATGGGCAAAGCATTTTTGAAATTACAGATATTAATTGAATTTATTTCTATCCAGATCAGGGCATGATAGTGAGAAGTAAACTAAAGCTTCAAAAACACCTTCTGCCCAATCCTCCCTCCTTCCCAGCTCTGCTCTTCCCCAGTGGTGCAGGGAGACAGGCACTGGGGGCTCTGCTCCGTTCCTCACCCGTTGTTTCTCCTGCTGCTCAGGGAGAGGAGTCGTTCCCCTGCTGCACCGTGGGGTCCCTCCCCGAGACACTTCTCCATGAACTTCTCCAGGGTGAGTTTATCTCACAGACAGCAGCTCTTCACAAACTGCTGCAGCTGCCTCACTCTCCCATGGGCTCACAAGTCCTGCCAGGACCCTGCTCCAGCGTGGGCTCCTCTCTCCATGGCTTTGCAGGTCCCTGCCAGGTCCCTGCTCCAGCACAGGTTTCTCATGGGGTCACAGCCCCTGCTCAGGCACCCCCTGCTCCAGCACGAGCTGCTGCAGGTGCTGCAGGTGCGTCTCTGCTCTCCGGGCCCTCCAGGGGCTACAGGGACCCAGCTGCCTCTCCAGGGGCTGCCCCAGGAAATCTCAGGGCAATCAGCTCCAGCCCCTGGAGCAGCTCCTGCTCCTCCTCCTGCCCTGCCCTGCCCTGGGGTGTGCAGAGTTGTTCCTCTCACATGTTCTCACCCTGCTCTTCCCTGCTCACAGGGACACAACTACACAATCACCCATTTTCTTTTTCTTAAATCTCTTTTCCCAAAGGTGTTACCACCATTTCTAACTGGGCCAGCCTTGGCCGGCGGCTCGTCCATCCTGGAGCCAGCTGGATTTGACTCTGTGGGACGTGGAGGAGCAGCGGCTTCCAGCAGCCTCTCACAGAAGGTGCTCCTAAAGCCCCTCACCAAAACCTGGCCATGCAAACCTAGTATAAGTATGGCAGGGATTTTATTAATTCTTCTTATTTCCATTATCTTTTTTTTTTTTTTTTTGCTAATTATAGTACAGTTCTTATTACTAGTAGTTTTAGCCTTTTTGACTCTATATTAATAGTGGCTAGAGTAGAACTGGAAACAAAGGTTCTTCATTGCAAGTAGAAGTTATAATTTTGGCAGTCTCTTGCCCTGCCCTGTTCTGTGTCATTGCTGTGTGTGAAGCTGCTGCTGCCAGGGCTCCCTATTTGCCTGGTTTGGGAAATTCGATGGCATTGCTCACATGTCAGAAAGAGAGGGCTCCTTCCATTCAAATGGATTGCCTGAGCTCTTCTAGTCCCAGTGCTGGAAGTTTGTTTTCTATCATTGTTGACTTTCTCAGCTTCTGTTACTATTTGTGATTTTATAACAAAATGTTCTCAGATGTGACTTTGCAAGATTCTCTAATCAGATTCAGGTTTTTTTTGCTCTTGGATTTCTTAATGGTGTGTCAGAGCTGAAGGCAGCATTTTGGGTGGGAAGCCTTCAGTGGGAGCTGGGATTGCCTCAGCAGCAGCTGGTTGTGCAGATGTGAGCAGAGATAACCGAGATGCCATGAAGGGAATGTTGTGCCCGGCGGGAGCCCGCAGTGCCCGGCTGGAGGGAGCTGCGCTGGGAGCTGCAGGTTGTGCCGGGGCCGGGCAGTGGCCGGAGCCCCGGCCAGGGGCCGGCGATGGACACTGACCCTGGGCCGGGCAGGGGCTCGGGGCCCTGCGGCGCCGGGCGCTCGGTGCCCGCTCACAGCGGGGCTGTGCGGGAGCCGGAGCAGCGAGAGAGCCCGGGCCGAGCATCAGCCCCGGGGCGGGCACGGCTGGGAGGGGACCCAGCCCGGGGGTCCCGCAGAGCCTCCCTGCTCCAGAGCCGCAGCTGCGGCAGCACCGGGGGCAGCTGCCGGGACCTTTGGGGCACGGAGGAGCCGCGGGCGGGCGTTCCAAGGGCTCCTTCGGGGCAGGATTTTGTCCCGGTGCGGGGCAATTCCCGGGGCTGGGCGGGCTGGGGCCGCTGCCGAGCGCCGCCGCCTTTGCCCGGAGCCCCCGGGCAGAGCTCTCTGCTCGGGGCTGTGAAAAACCACGTTCACTCTCCTGTGAAGATTTAGAGTTTAATAAAGGACAAGGGGAGACAAGGACCACGGAGCAAAGGTTATTACGGCCGGCTGCATCTTGGCACTGAACCAAGTCCCCCTGTTATCTTCGGGGATAGCCCTTCAATACCTTTTCCTGACATCAACCTGTTGCATATCCATAGACCCTTGTGCATCGTAAACTTTTTCCCAAACTAGTTTCCATATTCCAAGAACTGTTTAGCATGGCTCCTCCTCGGTTCCACCTTTTTACAGCATGCGTATTCCTGGTTGTGGTTTTACTCCTTTTTTATTATCACCTTCAGTTTTGGCCCCGGCCCACGCTGCCTTCAGACGGTGAGCGCTGATAGTTGGCACATCTGCAGCAGGTGTCCTCATCCCACGTTCATTGGATGTTACCCCATCCAAGCAGGCATTTTAACACAAGCATACTTATATCAGCTATTTCACTACTATGTCTAAGCTTAATTAACAACAGAAATAAAAACTGTATCTTTATAACAAAGTTATTTTAACACCACACATAAAATCCACGTGAATATTTGCGAAAAGCCAATATTGCAATATGTATCTATAACAGGGCCGAGGGCCGGGTGCCCCTCGGCGGCTCCGGTCCGGCAGAATTTTGGGGGTCCCGGTGTTGGTGCCGGCAGAGCCCCGGCGCTGGGCCGGGGGGTGCGTGGGACCCTCCCAGGGGGGCTTGGGCTGCCCGGGGCAGGCGCTGCATCCTCAGCCCGGAGCCACGGGGGGATCGCCCGGGACCGGCGGGCTGAGGGCTGGGAGAGCGGAGAGGGCGGCACCGGAGCTGGGGGAGCCTCTGCAGCCTGTGGGGTCGGACACTCCGATAAGGGGGACCCCGGGAGCCCGGAACGGGGAGCCCGGATAGGGGGAACCCCGGCAGCCTGGAGATGTTGGGACCATGGACAAGGGAGACCCTTGGGAACCCTGGGCCCTGAAATGGGGACCACGCAAAGGCGGCACCCCATGAACCAGAGGGAGCAGGGGGTCCCTGTGCAGGCTAAGAGGAGCAGGAGAGTCCCCGTGCAGGATAAGGGGAGCAGGGGGGTCTCGGTGCCGGCAATGGGGGTTCAGGGTCCGGGTGCCGGGGGTCCCACTCCCCCCTGGCCCCCCAGGAGCGCCCCCAGCCCCAGCGCTGGAGCCATCGCGCTGCTCCTCCTCGCTCCCAGGATGATCCCAGTAGAACTCAGTCGTCCAGGAGCTGCTCCCAGGATGATCCCAGTACAGCCCAGTCTCTCCCACTCCTGGCATGCCCCCCAGCCCTATCTGCGTTCCGACCTGTCCCGCCTCCATCCCCGCCCCTCCCGCGGGCTGCGAGGGCTCCGGGAGCGGGGGAGGAGAGGGAGGGGGGGAGGAGAGGGAGGGAGAGAGGGAGGGAAGAAGAGGCGGAGCGGCAGCAGGAAGCAGCAGCAGGAGAGGGGAGGATGAATCGCGGGGCTCCGGCGCTGCCTGACCTCGACCTCGCAGCCCCGGGAGAATCGCCCCCCATCCCGCAAGGGCCCGGGCAGGGGGAGCGCGGCCCAAATATCCTAGGAGTGCCCGGGTTTGGGGTTTTTGGGGGGGATGTTTGGAGCTGGCAGGGCTCCAAAGGCGAGCCGCAGATGGCCCTCGGGTGGACATCGGGGGTCCCCGGGAGGTGTTTCTGGGGGGTCCCGGTGTGGGTGACGGCAGAGCCCCGGCGGGGGGCGGGGGCATGCAGGTCCCCCCCGGGGTGGGGGTTGGGCTTCCCCGGCTGGGCCCTCCGAGCTCTGCCGGGGCCACGTGGGCAGCTGCGTTCCCCTCTACTCGCTCCCTGAATGGGCTTCAGAGAGTTCCAGACAGAAAAGAAGCACGACTGAGCACCTCCTCCATGTCCTCCTGACTTCTCCTCTGTGGCTTGCACTTAGGCTCCCAGCTTCACTTTCCTTGTCTCCTTCTCTATCCCAGGTGACTACACCACGGATCCTGCCAACAAACACATCTTCCGTACCGCACCGGCCAATAGCCTGGCCACGGTGCTCGGTGCACATGACGGGACAGAGCAGGGCTGTGGGGAGACCCCCCACAGCCAACTCGTTCCTGGCTGACCCACAGCTGCAGCTGTCAGCGCTCCCCAGGGGCCAGAGCAGCATTGGTGCTCTGGGCCACAGCTCCCGTGTCTTTGTCACGGCCCTGCGAGTGTGCCAGCCACCCAGCACCGGGACTGGTCCTAAAGAGGCCATGGCAGGGCCTGTGGAAGGCCCCGGTGCCCTTCCTGCTCTGCTGCGTTGGCAGCCGTGGCGGCTCATTCTGCTGCCCTGAGCAGGCAGAGCAGAGCAGCAGCTGCTTCTTGTTTGGGCCGTTGCTAAAGTTCCTGCTGGGCTGTGTCTTCAACACTTGGGGCAAGGTCTTGCCTGCAAGCTGGGGCAGTTTGGCTGGGGTGAGGGTGTCCCCAGGGCACGTTGAGGTGTGTCCTGGGGCTCTCTGTGACACAGTGCACCGTGCTCACCGTGGAATGGAAAGGGACAGAGTGTGCAAGGGTGACCCTTTGTGACACGTCGTGACGTAGGTGCTGGAGACGCCACAGTACTCGGTGCACGCGACGACACAGGACGGGACAGAGCAGTGCTGTGAGGAGACCCCCCACAGCCAACTCGTTCCTGGCTGACTCGGAGCTTTTCCGAGGCATTCCCTTTGCAGGTGACCTCGAGGCCAGGCTGCGGGACTCGGTGACGTGGAGCATTTCCAAAGCGTCTGCCATCCCTGCGGCCGGTGCCCTTGAGGACAGACTGCGGGACTTGCAGTCCTATTTCCTTTTGGAGACTTCTCTCTTGCTGGTGCCCTCGAGGACAGACTGCGGGACTTCCTGTCCTGTAGCCTTCCCGAGGCTCCTCTGTTGCAGGTGCCTTCAAGGCACAACTGCAGCACTTGCTCATCTTCAGCGCTTCCGAGGCCTCTCTGCTTCAGCAAGCACTCCTAACTGCAAAGAGTGACATGGAGCAGAGACCCCCCCAGCGTGCCCAAGCTGGCCTGGCTGGAGGAGGAAGAGGCTGGAGCTACCTCAGCACAGCAGCCTGAAGAACTGGAGCAGTTCCAGCTGCTGCAGGAGCGTGAGTGTCCGAGCTGGGCCGCAGGGCTGGTGCCTGTAGCCAGCTTGGCCCCATCCCTTCCCATCCCATCCCATCCCATCCCATCCCATCCCATCCCATGCCATCCCATCCCATCCCATCCCATCCCATCCCATCCCTGTCCTGTCCTGTCCATGGATAGGACAGAAGCTGGGCTGGAGCACCTGGCAGCCGTGCTCCATCCCCCGGGGCATCCTGAGGCTCTCCCTGCCTGGGCGGTGCAGGGCTGGGCTGTGTTCTCTGGCCTCTCCCGCAGCCCCTCAGCTCTGGCTGCGCTTGCTCTTTGCCAGATGCAGCCAAGGACCCAACAGAGGAACAGGAAGCCGCCCGTGGCCGCTTCAGCAGAACGGCGCAGGTACCTGCAGCCATCCCCACCTGGGCTGGGCCTGCTGGCACTGCTCAGCCAAGCAGCAGCCTTGGAGCGCTCCATGGATTCTCCCTCCCTTGCTGCCCTTCCCTGCGGACCCTCTGTGAATTCATTATGTGCCTTTGGCAGGAAGAGACCGCCGGTGCGGGCACGGGCATCTTGGAGAACCTTCCGTTCCTCGATGCCGAGACCGGTGCTGCCATGCTGGATTTGCTTGTGGAGAAGGGTGTCTCCAATCCAGCGCGAGTAAGCAGCCTGGGGCAAGGGCTCATTGGCCCCAGCAGTGGTGCGGCGCCTCGAGCCGGCTCTGCCGGCCTCCCTCGGCCTTTGAGGCCCGGCCCGATGCGTTTGGAAGGGAAGCACTTCTCAGGGGAAGTTGCTGCTCTGGCACCTCTGCGAGTCTGCCCGTGCCCTCTGCAGGTGCCCGCCATGGTGAGGTCCATCCACCAGTGGCTCACGGCCAATGAGGCTGCTGGGCACAGGCTGGACAAGGCCCTTCTGGAGCTGACCGAGGAATACCCCAGTGACGTGCTGATCACCCTCTTGCGCTGGGCCCCATCGTGTGACAGGTGGGGCAGCCCCACGTGCCTTGAGGGCTTGGGCTTCACCGGCCCGTCACCCTGTAGAGCCTGTCCCTGCTGACTGCCAGACAGGCAGGGAGTTGCAGGATCCTCTGGCTCCTCTGTTTTCCAGTGCTGCCATGGCAGCTCCTGAGCCTGGTGCCATGCTCCCTCCCTGCCCCTCGGGGCCCCTGTACCCACGTGGGCTGGCTGGCCGCTGCCGGCCAGGGGCAGTGGGCAGAGGCAGGGCTCAGGGCCAGCGCGGGCCCCTGCAGCTGCCCAGGCCACGGCGCTGTGGCCGAGACAGCCCTGACACAGAGCTCTGACCCCACAGAGCTGCCGCCACCATGTGGGCAACCATCATGTCCTCGAGCAGGACTGCGGAGCCGGCGCTGCAGCTACTCCTCGATGTGCTGAGCGCCTGGCCAGTGAGCAGCGTGTCCACCTCCGATGGGGACGACGCAGGAGTCTTTGCCCTGGCTGTGAGTTTCTGGAGCTGGCCTTTGCCAGCCCCTAGGCCAGCACTCCAGCAGCCAGCTCTCTGCCCTCCCGCCAGCTGCATCCTTCTGCCTCAGAGACCACGCTGAATCCTGCCTTAGGGGCAGGCTTCAGGGGCACCAGGCCGGCTGTTTCCCCCCCTTGTCTCCCCCAGCCTCTCCCTCGCATGCTCGGGCCCTGCCACGTGCATGTCTTGGCCACTGAGCCTTGTCTCTGGCTCTTTTATTTCTTGCAGGCAACCGTGGCGCTGTGGAGAGTCTTCAATCTGGCCTGGCGCTCGCCTGTCGTGCTGGAGTATTTCCCCAGTCTCTTTCTGAGTCTGCTCTTCCAAGCGTACATCAGCATGCAGGAGATGCCAGAAGAGGTTGAGACCTTCTGGAAGGGATGCCAGGAGCAACACGGCCTCTCCGCCAAGCCCAACAGGTGCCCCATGCCAGTCCTCCCAGCCTCCCCATCCCTCCCATGCCCGTCCTCCCAGCCTCCCCATCCCTCCCATGCCCCCAGGGCAGGAGCCGGGGCTCCCAGTGTGACCTGGCCTTTGCTTTGCACACAGCTTTGCCCTGCAGACCCTGAAGGCCCTGCTCTGCCAAATGCGCTATGAGCACGCGGTGCTGTCCATGGAACGCAAGCGCGCCTGGGACACGCTGCTCCGTGCCGACACCCACCACTGCGCAGTGGGTCTGCTGGCCAGGTGAGACCTCGTTCTCCCCACCGCCCCTCTCCTTTGTGCCCGCAACGCCCCACACAGTCCCCCTGGTCATGGGCGGCAGGGCCTTGTCACCGAGGGAGGGATGAGCAGACTGGAAAAGGCCGGCACAGGAGGGTGCCCGGGAGTGGCCGCCTCCCAAAGCGCCCCCGGGCTGCTCGGGAGGAGACCAGAGCTCTGCCAGTCAGCCCTGGGAGAGCTTTGCCCGCCCGGCCCAGGAGCAATGGTGCCTTTTTCTCCCTGCCAGGGAGATGCGCCATGTCTCCATCATCTGGTGTTGCGACATGGCATCCCGCCTCTTTGACCTGCTCAGCCAAGGCATTTCAGACTGGGAACTGCCCGCCCTGGCCTTCCTGGTGGAGGTGAGCCCCGTGGCCAACGCTGCCTGGCTGAGCTGCCTCCCAGCCCTCTGCCCTCTCGTAGCCGCAGCTGCCTGGGACGCTGCACCAAGCCCTTTGCTGCTGCCTTGGCTCGGCCCTGTGCCCTTCTGAGCTCCTGCCAGCTGGGCACCTCTGTGCCTGCTCTGTGCCTTTCAGGTCCTGGATTGCCTGGACTTGAGCCAATGCGGTGAAAAAGTCCTGGAGATCTTGACAAGGCACCTGCAGAGCGAGTCCAGGCAGATGCGTCGCATGGCGCTGCGAGGCCTCGTGGGGCTCACCTCGATGGTGAGAAGGAGGCAGCAGCTGAAGCTGTGCTGCCAGCGTGGGGCTGGGGCAAGCAGCCCCTTGGGCTTAGCTGGGCTTTGGCAGCTGTGCCAGCTGCTCCCAGCTCTCCAGGGTCGCTGTTCAGCTGCCTGAGTGCTTCGGGACAGGCCTTCAGCCTCTGAGCCCTGCAGCAGCAGCAGCGTGGGGTTGCCCAGCTTTGTTTTGCACACAGGATCCAAGCATGTACAGCCTGACTGAAAGCCTTGGGAAGCTACTGTGGGATAGAGATGAAGACATCGTTGAGATGAGCCTCGTTGTGCTCAGCTTCCTGCCGCTGCAAAAAGACCTGGCAATAGCCAGCCCCATGGCCCTGCAGCTGGCTGAGGCGCTCTGGCACCTCTTTGACAATGTGAGGCTCTGTGCCCCCAGCCACGGGCACTCGGGTGGCGCCTTGGGCCTGGGCACAAGGGGGCCTGGAGCAGCTGATGGGGAGGGCTTTTGCTTCCTTTCCAACAGGACAAGAGCCTTGTGCGGCTGCTCTCCATTGGCCTCTTCCAAGACGTGATCACGCTGGTAGTGGCAAAGGGAGAAAAGGCCCTGAAGAAGCACTTGAGCCAGAGCCTGCTCCCACTCTTCTTCCAGTGCCACGATGAGAATGGGCGTGTGGCACAGGTGAGGCCTCCTGGGTGTCCCCATGGGAGGGGGCTCAGCTCTCTCCCCAGCCCCTGGCACCTGAGGGGCTCCAGCCTCCTCCTGGCCTTGGCACAGAGATGCGGGTTCTGTGCCCTGGGCTGCGGTGCCATCTCTGGGTCTCTGCTGCTCTGCAGGCCTCTCGGGAAACACTGCTTTCTGCAGTTAGGTTCCTGAAGAGGAAGGATCTCAAGCAGCTGCTGAAGACGGATCAGATGTGGAGATTTGCCGAGTGCTTGGTAAGGACCGGCTGGAATGCCCAGCCCGATGCCTGGAGAAGCCGCCTGCCCCGGCGCCTGCGGCTGCTGGCCGGGCCTCAGGGCTCTGTGGGCGGGGGGCGAGCAGTGCCGGCCGTAGGGGGCGCCCGGCCCAGGGGCAGGGCCCGCATCAACCCTTTCCCTCCGTGCCCTGCCGCTCTCTGCAGCTGGCAGAGGACAGGAGCCGAGCGGCCGAGTGCCTGCGCCAGGCCCTGCCGTACCTGCGGAGCGCACAGGAGCCCCTGCGAGAGGCGGCCGTCAGGTTCATGGGTGAGCCCCAAGCCCGGCTCCCGCCCCGCCCCGCCCCGCTGCAGCTCGGCCCCAGCCCCGCCTGCTGTCCCGGCAGCAGGATCCGGGCGCGGGCAAGTGCAGCCCCCGCCCGGCCTGGGCATTGCTGCTGCCGCCCTCTGGCAGCCGTGCCCTCGGGCAGCAGCGTGCGCCAGGGGCCCGGGCTGAGCCCTGCCGGGCCAGCAGGGCGTGTGGCCTCAGGGCTGGCAGCGGCCGTGTGCGGCAGCTGTGGCTCTGAAGGCAGGACACGCTCTGTGTTCGCCAGGGATGGCCGGGCGCTACCTGACAGGGCAGCAGCCGGAGTTCCGCATCATCTGCAGGGGTGAGTGAGGCCCGCGGGCTCCTGCCGGGGGCTGCCGCTGGCACCTGCGTTCCCTGTCCCGCCCGCCCACGGCTCCGCTCCCTGCGCACCCCAAGGGCAGCGTGGCCACAGCACAGACACCTTGCAGGGGCCTGCGGGACATTCCTGGCCAGCAGCTGCCAGCTCGTCCTTCTTGTCTCCTGCTTCCTCCAGGCTGCCTCCTCCAGGCTGTGGCATGGACGAGGCTGGAGGCTCTCCCCAGCTGCGCGCAGATCCAGCCTCTGACTGTGCCTCTGTTTCTCTCTCTGCAGCCCTTCAGGACATGACGGATGACTCCAGCCCAGCCATCTCATGCCTGGCGCTTCAAGCTCTGTACATCCTGTTAGCTGTACAGAGCGTTCCCTCCTCCCGACTGCAGAAGATGCGAGACCAATTGCGCCGCCTCTGGCAGTCACGGCCTTTCCTGTGTGGCCGCGGCTGAGTGTCCTGCCGCGGCGCTGCGGAGAACTGATCCGGGAGGCTGCGTCTGCTGGGGCCACCTGAGCCTGCGGGGAACACCTCTCCTCTGCCAGCACTTCCTTTCCCTTCACCCACTAGAGGAACATTAAATTGCTGTTGTTGGATAGCTGGCTGTCCAGGAGCTTTCTCTCGGTGCAGAGTGTCTTCAGGCCAACCGGGAAGAGGGCAAAAAGGCTGCTTGCTCTCAGCCCCTTGCCCAAGCGTGCGCTGTGGAAGGGAAAGTGGCCAAACGGCCCTTGGCCTTTGGTGCTTCCTGCAGGAATGTTTTTGGTCCTTTCAGGACAGGCGCTCCAGCTCTAGCCCGTATTCCCCCAAGTGAGTTTCCAGGTGCAGGTTCAGAGGTGCAGCCCCAGGCCCTCCACAAACACAAGCTGCCCGCTGCCTCTTCACCTGCCTCAACTCCTACCTGCGCTCACGGCATCTAAACCAGGCTGTTCTCGGCCAGGAACCAGAGCCCTGTTCCCGCAGGATGCTCTTGCCAGCAGCTTCCAGGACTCTCTGCTGTGCACGCAGCGCTTTTCATGCCCGCTCCCAACAGGCTTTAGAATGCAGAGCACAGCTTGGCTGGCTCTGCTGTTTTGTGGCCATGTCCAAGAGAGACTGGAAGGATGCCCTGCCTCTGCTCTCCCTTGGTTGGCTTTCTGGCTGGCTCTGAGCCCGGGGCTGCCGTTCCTCACTTGTGGGGAGCGGAAGCACAGCCGGGATCCTGGCACTGCCTGGCAGCGCTGCGGGCACCGGCAGGGCTGCGTGTCCGAGTCTCGGGCACCGTGCTGCTGCTTCATTTGCCCTCAGGCACAGCCAGATCTCCCTGCTAAGCCTGGATGCTCTCTGCTTCTGCCCTCTTCCTCATCCTGTGCAGGGATGGAGCGCTGCTGTGCTTTCAGGAAACTATTCTTGAAAACTTCCAACATTCCAAGCTCCTTTCCCCTCCATGGATGCTTGTCATGGAATCCCTCACAGCTGACTTCAGAGCATATTCAGGTTGCCTCTTCCAAGATCCAGGGGCTCCAATGTGCTCCGCAAGATCTGGAAGTGCACGGTGCACTGGAACTTCACCTTCAGCACAGGGACCTTTCCAGCCTGACCTGCCCTCGTTCCTCTGGCTCTGTGCACAAAACAGGGCCTGGAAGAGAACAGCAGCAGGGGCCTGTGTGTCCCAGGGCCCCGGGTTTGCTTCAGCTCCACAGGGATGCAGGCAAAGTGAAGAAGCCAAACTGTTCATTAATGGAAGGCAAAGCAAAGGGATGAGCTGGGAGGGAAAAAGGGGATGGGCAGTGTCTGAGGGCTGGAGGGAGGGAGCTGTCAACAGGTAGGAAGCGTGGAGGGAGAAAATGGTGATGGACAGGCTGAGGGCAGAGCTATCAAAAGGGAGGAATAGTGGAGAGAATAAAAGGTGATGGGCAGTGTCTGAGGGCTAGAGGGAGGGAGCCGTCTACAGGACATGCAGGGAGAGGGCTGAAGCCACAAGAACTTTGCCCACCATCAGCTGTGCCAGGACTTCCAGCAGCGCTGAGCGGTGATGTCGTCTTTAGTGTCTCCTGGTGCTATTCTTGGGATACTGGTTCACTGGATCCAGAAGATGTCCCTAATTCTTGAGCTCATTGGGGAAACTGGGCTTGATTTTCCAGGTCAGAGCATGATGGGCTGTCACGTTGCCTCCAGGCTTGAAAGACTGAAAGAGAGAAGACCAGAGCCATGGCAACAGCCCAGATCTGCGGGAATCCTACAAGACCTTCTGAACAGGGCCATCCAAGCCAGAAGGGAGTAGGAGACATTGGAATCAGCTGGGAGGTCTTGCTGGAATAAATGAAAAGGGCAGGAGATTTTTTCTCCTTTTTAGTGCCTTTATTAAGGTCAGCTTGGGTGGGGGCTCGATGGGTCGTGCCCACGCCGCCGACACTGCTCCCAGGAGTGGTAGGGAGGAGGAGGATGCAGCTCTGTCCCCTGGTGTGCAGGCAGAGCCGGGGCTTCCGTCCTCGCCAGAGCACCAGGAGATTCCCATTTTCGATTTAACATTTGAGGTCTTCTTTCTAGCTGACATCTCTGGGTTAGGGTGAGAGGTTCAAAGGTCTTAGCACACCCTGGATTCAGTTGCTTACCCTTAGACATCACTTAGATTGTTTAATTCAGTGCTGGCTCGTTGTTTGAGGGGTGTTTCTTTGCTGGACTTGGCCAAGTGTTTCTACATTTGCATCCAAGCTCTGATGTCACTCCCTCCTCACAGTCCCGGGTGCCATTTTCCAGGAAGCAGCAGGGGTGATACCCGACGAAGGGGGATTTCTAACAATTAAACTATTAACAACAGGTAATTAAAGAATAAAACTATTAACAAGAGGTAATTGCAAAATGAAACTATTAACAATAAGTAATTAAAACTCTAACTTAGTAGCAATTGGTTTAACTTGTTGACTCTAAACCTTTTAAAAATGGACAACTTTTTACTCCTTACACTCAGGACAAAGAAATGGCTGGGGTGGGCAGAAACCTATCCTTAAACTCTGGACCACTCAATGTGCCTATTGTAAGAAAGAAAGGCATTGGAAGAGAGACTGCCTGCAACTCAAAGCCAAGGTGGTTGAAGAACTGAATCAATGCAAGGGTTGGCTGGAGGGCATCCCCCCAGAAAACCCTCTGGTCAAAAGAGAACTGGGGGAAAAGGTGAGGAAAATGAAATGTCTGGTGAATGTGGCTGCAACACATTCTGTATTAAAGTTGGAAGAAATTGATCCTGGTAAAGTTGTGAATGTTATTGGAGCCACAAGTCAACAGCAGAAGCTATCCTTTCTAAATACACGATCTTATGAACTGGGAAACACAGTAGGAATACATCAGTTCCTACATATGCCTACGCCCCCAAAACACCTCATCGGAAGGATTTGTTGGAGACATGAGAATGTTGTAACAGATTCCAACAGGCTGAAATGTAGTTTAGCCCTGGAGGAGTTCAGATCAAAGTCAATGACCAACAAATAATCGTGTTCTAAGTCTAGCTCTCATTACAGCTTTGTCCAAATCAGAAGAGACACAGAAGAAGTTCTTAGTCAGCTTTGTCTTAAAGTCTGGGTGGATGGGACCCCTGGTAAGGCCAAAGCAGCACAACCTGTAATCATTAGACTTAAACCTGGAACATGACCAATAAGAATTAAACAATATCTACTTAAGGTGGAAAACATAAAAATTGCTAAGCCTATCGTAGACAATTGTCTAAAATTTGGGCTGTTACTGGAATATGAATCTGAATAGAATACACCTATTTTACCCATACAAAAGCCTGATGGTTTGAACTACAGTCTGGTTCAATACCTACAGGCTATTAACAAAATAGCTGGAGATCTCCACCCAGTGGTTGCAAATCCATATGCTTTACTAAGCAAACTAAAAGATGAATATGGATGGTTTACCATTTCAGATCTCAAGGATGCTTTCTTCTGTATACCCTCGGACCCTGGCAGCCAAAACTGGTTTGCCTTTGAATGGGGAAACCCAGAGACTGGAAGGACAAGTCAATTTACCTGGACTGTAGGGCCACAAGGATTCAACAATAGTCCAACCACATTTGGAAAACAGTTTGCTGAGGACCTTGAAAGTTGGGTAAGCCCGTCCACAAATGGAATTGTGTTACAATAGGTAGATGATCTACTTTTAGCCACTGAAACTTAAATAGACTGGAATGGACAGTAAGCCTATGAAATGACCTGGGACTAAGTGGATACAAGGCATCCAGAAATCAAGCTCAAATAATCAAACAGGAAGTCATTTACCGAGGCTACAAAATATCCCAAGCGCAGCAGGGACTAAGACAGGACGGCAAAGGGACCACCCACGGAACCCCACTCCCTACTAATGCCAAAGAACTGAGAACCTTTCTGGGAGTGACTGGATGCTGTATTAACTGTGGTAGTGGCTGTGGACTGCTGGTTAAGCCACTATAGCAGCTCTTAGAAGACAATCCCAGAGACCTGAAATGGACACCCCAAAGTAAGAAAGCCTTTCACAAGCTGAAGGAGGACTTGAAAAGAGCACCTGCTCTGGGCTGGACAGATGTCTGGGAAGCCTTTCAGCTTTTCTCTTAGGAGAGGCAAGGGATGGCATTAGGTGCACTAGCTCAAACAGTTGGCCCATAGAAGAGAGCAATAGCATCATTTTCAAAACAACTGGATGCAGTCAGTAGGGGACAGCCTGACTGTAAGCAGTTGCTGCTCTTGTTTCAGACATCCAAGGAGCCTGGAAATTCACTCTAGGTCAACAAATAATTGTGTTTATCTCACATCCAGTAGCAGCAATTCTTGACCAAAAGGGTGGGCATTGGCTTTCACCCTCCAGATTCCTTAAATATCAGGCAATTTTGGTGGAACAATGCAGCATTACAAAACAAATCTCTTCCCTAGTTCATCCAGCAGCATTCCCAGCTACTCACTAGACAGACAAGGAGCCTTTGTAGCATGACTGGATCAAAACCATTCAGTCCACTTTATTCCAGCTGCCCAGATCTTAAAGAAACCCCAATTCCAAGAGCAGAATCTCAGTACACAGATGGGAGTGGCTTTGTAAGAGCAGATCAGTGAAAATCAGGATATACAATTAGCACGGAGCAATAGGGGATAGAAGCCCTGCACAAGTCAGCTCAGAAGACAGAGATAATCACTTTAACCTGTACCCTCTGACCAGCCTGAGGAAAACGGATCAATAGATGAACAGATTCCAAGAATGCCTTTAGAGTAATAGACGCCCATTAAGCAGTTTAGAAAGATAAAGGACTATTGACAGCTCAGGGAAAGCAGTTGAAGCATCCAGAAGAAATCTTAAAATTGCTGCAGGCAGTACTACTGCCTCAAGAGGTTGCAATTCTGCACTGAAAAGGACATCAGAAAGGGGAAACCAACCCCAAAAGAGGTAACAGGTTGCAAAAAGAGCAACAGAACAAAGCCATGCTGAGATTCAGGCATTAATGCCCAAAGGTAAGGAACAATATGACAGTGATGTATGTTGTATAATCAGAAAGATCTAGAATTAGCAAAGAATTTGAAAGCAGAATGAAAACATTATGTTTTTTCAACTCCTTATGCCAGAAAGAGCATCATGAAAATTAATTAAAGATGAACATAATTGTGTACACTGGGAAGGGGATGCCTTACATAATTATTTGATAAGGACAACAGTAAGATGCAACCTGTACTCTAGTGTAAAGCAGGTAACCCAAGGGTGTGAAATAACGTCTTAGAGCCAATCCACAAACCAGGACTAGAGTTGAGCTTGGCACAGTAGACAAGGGACAATATCCTGGACAGCCCTGGCAAGTTGACTTTTCTGAATTGCCAAGAAAAGGGGGGTAGAAATACCTTCTGCCTTTAACTGATACCTTCTCAGCATGACCTGAGGCATTCCCAACCCAAACAAAGCCCAAGTTTTCAACATTTTGGTAAACAATATAATGCCCTGGTTCAGAGTGCCTTTAGACATCTCCTCTGACTGAGGACCACGTTTCCTAGCAAGTATTGCACAGCAACTTTGCAATAATCTCCAAATCAACTGGCACCTACACACACTGGATTGGCCCCAGGCCAGTGGCCAGGTGGAAAAGATGAATTATCCGGTAAAACAACAGATAGTCAAAACTGTACCAGAGGCCAACATACCTTGGCCCCAGGCCCTACCTTTGGCTTTATAACGGATTTGATAAGACCAAGAACAAAAGAAAATCTGAATCCCTTTGAAATACTGTACAGAAGACCATATAAGCAAAACTAGCAAGGGGAAGATACTGTACAAGTTGGAGAGGGGTATCTCCAGAACCATGTTGTCCAACAAACACAACAGCTGCAGAAAACAAACCAACACATTTTGAGCACATGAGCAAGAGGATGCTCCTCTCCACAAATCCAGCCTGGGGACCAGGTAGACCAGGTAGAAAGCCTCCTATCCCAAAATTAAAAAGGAGTCTATTTAGTACTTTTAATCACTTACACAGCCTTTAAAGCTTAAAGCATTCATCTCTTGGATACATTATTCCAGAATTAAAATGCTTTGCAAAAGGCAAGTGGAGTCCAAAAGTGGATCTCAGAAAGAACAGGAGAAACCAAGATGCAATTCACACCATCATCGTCTTCCCGATACTTCTAATCAGAATCCAAACCACAGCAGATGACTGTCACTACCATAATGATCTCCTTGGCCTGCAAGATCCTGGTAGATGGAACACTCAAAAATATTCAGGACCTAACTGGCTAAAAGAGATTAAAAAGGTAAAAGCACTTTACACCATTTTAAGGACTAATGACCGAGCAGTTAAAGATTGAGGAAAACCTGACTCCATGCCTGCCTTTCTTGTCCCACCTGAAAGCAGGATCTCTGTGGCTTGTAAATTTGAAACTCACAAACCTCGTTCAGAACAGATTGCTTGAGTGATCATGCGCATCTGCGACCTTTCTAACAAGCAGTGTGTGAATTCATTTTCATGTGAATCCCATCAGGATTTTTGCACTATGCAAATTAAAATGGGAGACTATAACCTAGCACAAGATAGTTGCCTTCTTCTGCGGCGCACAGGTGGGGTGGGAGGACCATCATCACACAGAGATCCAGGAATTGAGCCCGCCAGGAATCCGACCCAACAAATATTGTTTCCAACAGGCAGCTCTTGTGCGACTAGAGTTAGAAATTGTCCTGCTTGTACGCTCAGTACATGGAACAGGTCTCATACAGGATCTGCTTTTGAGAATTGAATTTCATTCTTGGGATATTCCAGGCCATCAGAAATAGTAACCAATCAAGCTGGAGGGGTAGCCAGGAGCACAATCATCCTGTTAGGGTATATCATGTCCAATTTCATGACCACGTGATGGCAACCCAGATATGCATGGAATCCACTATCACAGCTGCATCCTCTTATGGGCTGAGGTACTCAGAATACTCAACTATTTGTAGTGGGAACTTCGTAAAGCATCCTTTGTAATACTACCAGGGGCCAGTGCAAGGTTTCTGAAGGTTTCTGAAATGCTTGCCTACAGGCAGGCAATGTATCTGAAGAAACCAGTTACCATGGCTTGGGTACTCGACAAGGAGCGAAACGGAATGGGTCACACAACAGACATTTAAATTAAAATCAAAACAAACAACTTTACATCAGCAAACAACTCCGTAGAACGGGACCCATAAGTGAAATAATATAGTCTTTCACTCTGGGGTAAGACAAACAAATGAACAATTGTTGCCTCTAAATCCACAGTACTCTCTGAAAAAGCTGGAGGTAAAGATACAAGCTAATGTCTCCAAAATTAAACAGCAATACTGCCCACTCATACAGCAAAGCCTAAAAGAATGGGAGCCGTGGATACATTCCCAGACACCAAATGATAGGTGTAAAAAAGACTTAAGGGGATGGTTTGGGTCTGAACTGGGAGTATTAAATTCTATTGATCAAGAAGTCCTACTCAGGAAAGTAAGCACTGTGAGCTCTTATCTTGGACAGATACAAACTCCTCTCAGATCAACCCTGCTATCACTTGCCCATACCCAAAGCCTGGCAGCTAACCTATTAAGCACCCTGGCCAACAATACACAGCAGGATTTTCAAGCAGTTGGTGGCTTTATGGGAAAACTACAGGGTGACATTTCTTAAGCATTTTAATGTATACAAGCTCAGCTGTGTGTGGCTATGGTCTGTAATCTCAGGAGAACTTTAAAAACAGAGAGCTGGGGAAATTGCCACAAGAATGAACTAAATCATGGCTAAAAATGAAACCACAAAGCAATTTGAAAAAGACTTCCACACTTGGTTGCAATTGGCCAATTTCACATAGAATGAACAGAACCCTGCAGTCTTTTGTATTAACCATTAAGAATGCAACAAAATACCGTGTCATTCCAATTTTGGCCCTTGGAGTTATAAGAACTCACGTAACTGTCAGACCCATTCAGCATAATGTCTGGGCCATTTTCAACAAGAAAACTAGAAGCTGGCAAACTCTTAGTATCAAAGCATGTGTACCAAGGGACGCACTGAATTTTGTGTGCAAAAATGCGGTGCTTGAAAGAGAGGATCGGTGTCCGCATGCTGAGGGCAGCACTTGTATTTTTGAAATGAGCCCAGTTACCCATGCACTGTCATAGGTGTGTTATGTGGGAAGGGGCTGTGCCTGTGTGAGATCTGCTTGCACAACTATTCCAATAGAGTCTTTTAATGAAACTACTAATGGTACTAACTTCTCTATTTGTAATTTCACAACCAAAAGTGGATGCGACTTCAGCTGCACCACACAAGAACTTCTCTAGAGATGCTGCAGAATGCACATGATGGGTATCAGCAAGCGCCCAAATTCCAAACTGGATGGGACGCTAACATTCTAAAGCAAATGCCATACCAGCCTGATATAGAATGGCTAGTGGCAGGAGTCAAAAATGCATCTCACAGAGCCTGATGGACACTCAAATCTGGTATCAAAGTTGTTACCAAAATCATCACCAAAATAGAGAAAGAAAGAGAACATCATGAGTCAGATGTCTTCTTGTGATGGACAAATCTGGAACCACCAACAGCTCCTCAGATTTTAGCTTCCTCAGCAAACCAGTTCTAATTTTAAAAAAATTAACCCGTCTCTTAACCATCATAAACCTATGGATGTGGTAGAAAATTAAAACAGCAGCAGAACAGTACATATGTACTGTGTGTAGCATTGTTTGTTTTATATTTATGGGTTTATTGTAAAGTTGGTTAATTTATAAGTTAAGAATTTGGTTTGACCCTCAGTTCCCCCCATCTTCTCCCTTGTAATGGTTCATTCCTTCCACCTGTTACCTGTCAATCATTGTAACTGTCCCCTCTCAGGTCGAGAATCTTCTATGTCAATCATCCCTCACCTAACATATGATTTATCCCCTGAGCCTTTTCCCGCCCCCAGGCCCTTCCTATTGGTTCAGTTGTGTCCCTTGTGCCCCGCCCCGGTTCTGTTCGTTGGTCCCTCGTGTCCCCGTCCGTTACGCCTTTCCCCTTTATAGGTGCCTCCCTAACGGTTCTTACCTGACACCGTCACTGGCCCCGCCTGGGTCAAATACAGCGCCTGGGCATCCAAACGCGTGTCCACTCCTTCCTTCCTTTGCCTCAGCACTTGGCAGTCCTGCTCTCGCCTGCATCACCACACAGCAGACGGAGCCACTACTCAGGGGTTCTCGCCTGAGATGTTTGGGGATGTTTTAGGTTCAGATTCTCTGAGGCTTTAGATTTTAGATCTCTAGACAATGCTTCCAGGAATCTAAATGGCTTTCAGAAACTAAACTTTTCTCCTTTTTTCCTCAGTCTTTGCACTCGTGTGCACCAGAGACCTTCGGTGAATGGATTCCACTCCAATCCATCTCCAAGCTGAATCTCTCAGCTGTGTTCACACTGGTGGTTCGTGTGTCTCTTCTGCACAGTGCAATTTTAAAATCTTCGTTCCTTATTATCTCTGCCCTTCTTTTTCTCTTTTAGCTTACAAATGCATGCACTTGTATCAGAAATGGCTTTTTTTTCCCTACATCACTTCCTGCCAAGTAATTTTCTTTTATCCTGTTCTGATGTTAATCTAGCCTCATATGCTTTATTCCAAGTGCACTCCTGTTTCCTTGAATGTGGAAGTTTTATAATGAAATGCTCTCATTCACCTGCTTTCGATAAACCCTTCATTAACATTAGCACAAGTAACTGTGTGGTTCCCTTCTGCTTTGTAGAAGATTTGGGAAACTCAATTCTGCTCAGCTACAAAAAAACATTTATGGTGCTTGGTAATTGCCCTAGGAGCTTAAATTAATGGCAAACAACTGCAGCTTCTTATTCACTTCACAGAAACTGGGAGAAAACACACTACAAATATCAAGGAATACAGTGCAAGGATGATGGGCATCCCTCAGTTATCCCAACAGACTGATGTCACGGGCAAAATTCCCTCTTTTCCAAATGGTTTTCATTTGCTTTGGCTGTACTTTGTATGGCTTCAGGTCATATTTCCCTTCATTTAAGGAAGTATCTTGGCCGTTCTTGAAGAATTTGCCCTTAGAGGACTTACTCAGTTCTGCAGTCCTCATTATACACCCTTTTAAAAAAGACACTTATGCTATTTTTCTTCTCTCTGTGTTTTCACATTTGAACCATGTTCAACAAGGTTTTCTTTCTAAAAATATTCATCACAATATTCCAAAGGATTAAAAAATGCTTGGGTATTTTTTTCCCTAAGTATTTACAAAAGAAAAATTTTAAAAACCTGTACACATGCTGGATGTAAAATGCAGATAGAAATAAACTTGAGAGTTCTCCCAAAACCCTTAAGAAAAAACCTCATGTATTCTATAAAACTCAGAGTATTCATCTACAGTTTACAAAAATGGGCAGAATTCTATGCTTTCAAGCTTTTTGCCCTTCAGGAGCAGTGCCATTCTCTGAACTGTAATGCTCTGAGCATGTTCTGCTCACCGTGGCAGCTTTCTGCTCTCCCCTGGTGCAGATCATCCTCCCAGCACAGGGGGAGTGCAGCCCCCACAGCTCGCAGCCCCTTCCCACCCAGCAAGAGCCTGAAGGAGAGAGATGGCTTTCAGCAGCTGCCGCGGGTTCTGACAGTGCCACCTCTCGGCTGCTGAAAGCCTGAATGTCTGTGTTGCGGTGTGTGAGTTTCTGAGCCAAATGTTCTGTTAGCTTGTGGTGTGTTCAAGTGTTCCCCGAGTTATTACAGTTAGTTTCTCCCCTGTGTTATGCCCTCCTACCCAAGTGTCCCTCAAGGAATCCCCTCCCTCCTGACCAGATTTTTCCCTGTCTGTCAAGACAACCCGGCCGCTTTGGCCCATCCATCAGCCCAAACCCTACCCTTTGTTCCAGACAGTTCCCTGTCCCTCACCCCAAGCTCCAATCCCTGTCCCAGTGCTCTCTCCTCCCCTTGTTCTGATTTGTTGTATCCCTCAAAACCACACCCCGAGGGTCGCTTATTGGTTACTATATGGTGTCCACCCCCCGTTTTGAAAGATTTTAAAAACCCGTGCACAGGGGTTCTGGAGCTTCTTTTAACTTCTATTTTTCGTTGGGGGTGTTCTCTTAAGTGCCTTCCACCGCCTCTCCTAATGAATTCGCTGCATTTTGCACCACAGAAGAGCCTCCTCTGCCTCCTTTACTCGGTCCTCCGGGGGTTTCTACTGCTAGGCAGCTGGCCTAGAGGTTCTGGCACAGGCAAACCCTAACCCAGCCAGTTCCCCTCTCTTGCCATTGTCCCTGGAGCATCACAGAGCTAGCCAGGGCTCCGGAGGGCAGTGACAGTGACCCGCGCCCTGGCGTGTCACAGCCCCCAGAGCCGCACCTGCCAGGCCACAAGCCCCAGCCCTGGTCCCCACTGCCGGCCTCAGCGGCTCCTGGCATCCTCACCCTGAGTGCAAAGGCAGAGGCAGGAGCCCCCCAGGGCGCTCTGGATCCAGGCTGCAGACACCCTAAAGGCAGCACTGAAAGGGACGTGGATGGGGACTGCAGCTGGATCTTCCAGTGCTCGCCACCCCTGACTACTCTCTAAGGGAATCCAACCCTCACCTGCAGCACCTTGAGCACATTGACCCTTCTGGCCCATCCTGGAACGTGGTGTTCCCATATCATAGAGCAGCCCTTTGCAGGGAGTGCAAAGCTCCCAGCTGCTCTGCTACCCTGGCCTTACTTCCTGTTTCCCAGCAATGAACTTCACCGATCCACTCATGAGAATCCCAGCACAACATTTGCTTCTCAGGAGCAGCCGCTCGCCTCCGAGGCTCCGGCGCTTGCCGAAGACGAGGGGCCCGGCCCCCAGCGCGCCCTGGAGCCCCGCAGCGAGAGGAGGCGCCGGCGCCGCAAAGGGCAGCGCAGAAGGGCGCAGGATGAGGAGGAGGACGTGAGGCTCGCTCTGGGCCGCGCTGGGGCAGCTCTGCCCTCTCGGCCTTCGCCTTGAGCCCTTTGCTTCTTTTCCATGAGCCCTGATCCTCGTCCTTGGCCAAGGGCCCCCGCCGCCCTTTCCAGGGCTGCAGAAAAGCTCCCTCAGGCACAGAATCACATCTAATCCAACCCATGCCCTAACACCTCAACTAAAGCACGGCACCGAGTTCCACATGCAGTCTTCTCTCAAAGGCTTGCAGGGATGGTGAGTCCACCAGCTCCCCGGAGGAGTCTGTCCCAGGAAGAACCAAGATAACACTGGGGCCTTCTACCCCCCAGTGCTTGGAGCTCTGGGAGTTTGTCTTTCTGCTTAGGCAAAGGCCATGGAAAAGGACTGGGAAAAGTAGTCACAAATAGAGTAGTCTACAGAGCTCTAAATAGATGTGCCAAGAATACAGAAAAGATAGAAAAGAAAAAAAAGGCAAAAGCCAAATGGCATCAAGCAAAGTCTTGGGCATGAACACATAGCTGCAGAGGGCCTTCTCAGCCCTGTTTCTTTGTATTTCTGGGAACCAGAGGAATCCTGCTTGAGCCTCTGGCCAGATGGGTTTGGGAGGTAAAAGTTCCTTTCTTCTTTCTCCTTGGGGCAACTCCTGTTCCTAGCATCAGCTGAGCCTGATGCCTGTTCTGATTGTTGCAGCAAAACAATTGATGGCAGACAGAAGACACGCACATTTGCAGAGACGTGACTTTTTCCAGTGCCAGCTGTGAGTGGGAGTCAGAAGAAAAACTCCAGAAAGCACCACTGCATTGGAAGATTGCCTTCCCTTTCATTCCGTAAAGAAGCTCTAGATCCACTTGTGAATTGTCAGTTGTTTGTTAAGGATGGGAAGCTGTCTTTCATGATTTTTTTCCTGTGGTTTGGAAGTGGATGAGGCTCTCGTTTGCTCACAAACTGCAGACCAAAGTGCCTTTGGAAGATGGCCCACGTGGCAGTTTTTGCCCAGCCATGGTACTTGTGGATAGAAGAAAGCAAGGGCAATGGTATTTGCAGCCAAAAGCCAGCAAAGCTTGGCTCAGCTCCCCAAAACACCCTGGGGAGATAGAGGCCTCCAGCTGTTCCTAGAAATCAGCAGAGTTCCAGCCAAATGGTTGTGTAGCACTAAGTGCAATCTCTTTGCCTGGATCAGAGCCTTGCTCAGCTGAAGAAGCAGAAAGATCAGCAAGGAGTTCCCAAAGGCCCATCAATCGTTTTTTTTTTTTTGCTTATCTTGTGTAAGTTTGCAAGTAAATGTGTGTTTGCAGTTGAGCTAATGAGAGAAAAAAAAAAGTGAAAAGAGGCTTTATGGCAGGGCCATGACATTCCACAAGAGGAATCACTGGTGTGCATTTCATGGACCTCTCTCAATCCTATAAAAGTATTATAGCCCTGATTTAAAATAGGCTGGTATGAACCAACTTGGAGAGACAGAGACTAAAATGGCTTATGGGCTGAAGCCTCATGTGTTTCCGTGTCACTCGTGGCACCGCCCGGAGTCCATCTGCCGTCGTGACCTCTTCCTTTCATGTCCAGTGCTCTCACCACTGAACATGGACCAGAGCTGCTTCTAGGGTCGTCTTTTTAAGGATGCTCTGTCCCGTTCCAAAAAGAGCACAGTCTCACCTTTGGGACACCTGTCCCACCCATATTTTTTCACCCCCTGGGGCCGAGGGGTACCAACACTGAACCCTCTTGGTTCTGAGGCATTGCCTCCCCGTAGATGCAGTCTCTGTATCACAAGGAACAGGGTTCTGTCCGTGGCTGTACAAAAAGAGTCCAGCAAAAGCCACTCCGTCATCTCTTCCCACTAAGATTCTTCTCTATTCTTCCACTATCTCTCGCTTGCCCAGACTTCTCTCACACTTGCACAGCTGTACTGTGTCAAAGCTGTGGGGTGGAAAAATGGGGGGCTCCAGGTGTGGCTGTTCCTGGTAGTAGCAGAGCCAGAGGCCCTGTGGCTTCTTGTGCTTTGCTGCAGGTGCAGGGAAGTGTGTGTTATGTGGGGAAAGGGCAGGCACTGGGGCCCTTGTGCCCTGAGCAGAGCAGCTGAGCTTCTGCTGCTGCTGTCAGAGAACACAAGCACAGCTCACCTTTGCCACCTCTTGAAAACAGCTCTGGTATTGACTCTTCCCCTTCATAGAGTAGCAGGGTTCAGCAGGAGTGTATGCTGTGTTGAGTCCCAGAATCCTGGGCAAGGTGTAGGTGCCAGGAGCTGGAAATGGAATAGGAAGACAGCGTAGGTCAGTCCTGTGGGAAAGGGTGCAATGCCTGGGTGGAAGAGAGTCAGCCTGCCAAGCAGGCTGTGAGGAGCAGGAAGGCTATCCTGCCCCTCATGCCAGTGCCTCTGGCTTTTGTTGCATGTGGTGTGCCTTGGCTGTTTGAAAGCAGAGATGCCGGCTCTTGTGTGAGATGGGAGAAGTTGGTGCTGTGGGACGGCACAAAGCCGTTGAGCGCACACTGCCTCTTGCTGCGCAGGCTTTTTGCTAGGCCTGTTGAAGAAGCTGCAGATGCTCCCTGCGGGACACGCAGGCTGTAAGAGTGTCTGTTTCCCCACGTTCCATACCTGGTGTTCGGAAACCTCTAAAACCCTTGGCTCGGGATGCCAGGCTATTGGCCGGTGCCGTATGGAAGACGTGTTTGTGTGCAGGATCCATGGTGTAGTCTTTATTAACTACACTACAACTATATATAAAAAGGAACACAGACAGGAAAATGAAAACCTTACAAATACATTTCCTCCACCCCCCACCAAATTTCCAATACAATACATCTATTCCCTAAATCACCAACTCTCGGTCCTGCACCACCCTTCAGACAATCAATCCTCAGTTCATCAAGAGGACAGGAGTCCTTCTTGTACCATGGGCTTTCCCTGGAAACACAGCTGAAGCCCTGTGTGTTTCTGTGTCACTCGTGGCACCGCCCGGAGTCCATCTGCCGTCGTGACCTCTTCCTTTCATGTCCAGTGCTCTCACCACTGAACATGGACCAGAGCTGCTTCTAGGGTCGTCTTTTTTAAGGATGCTTTGTCCTGATCCAAAAAAGAGCACAGTCTCTCCTTTGGGACACCTGTCCCCACAATCTCTGCTTTGGGACACCTGTCCCCCCCATATTTTTCCACCCCCTGGGGCCGAGGGGCACCAACACTGAACCCTCCTGGTTCTGTGGCCATTGCCTCCCCCTAGAATGCAGTCTCTGTGTCACAAGGAACATGGTTCTGTCCATGGCTGTACAAAAAGAGTCCAGCAAAAGCCACTCCATCATCTCTTCCCACTAAGATTCTTCTCTATTCTTCCACTATTTCTCAATCGCCCAGACCTCTCTCACACTTGCACATTCCTTCCTCATCTTCCACTCTGTCTTCTAGGAGATGTCAATGATCTGTAAAGTTCTCATTCTCCGAGAAGGGGTTAAAAGCTCCTACAAGCAGCCAGTGCAGCCCCTCCTTCTTCTCCTTCCCAGCTGTGCTGTCGGCACAGGCCCATGTTTATCCAGTCTCAAGGTTACAGTCTAAGGCAGCGGCTCTCTCTCTCTCTCTCTGTGTCTCTCAGGGGTGGCTGCCCGATGGCTCCTGGTGTCTCCCTCTCTCTCTCTCTCTTCCACCCTTCCACCCCCTGGCTGAGGCCTACCTCTCCCGGCCACATGGCTTTTCCCCTCCCCCTGCCCAGCCAGCAGCTGGGCCGGGGGAGAGACCCGAACTCTTTCCCGCTGGAAACCCAAAAGGACCCTCCCAAGGGAGACCTCTGCTTTTAACCCCGTGTTCTCAGAGGAGTGTCCAATGTCCCAATGGCCAGGTTAAATGCCAATATTAAAGCCTGAATATCCATTGGCCCAAAACACAGCATCCCAAAAAACACATTTCCTGTCAAACCACCACAAGAAGCCAGCATTATATTCCAAAAATAAGCCTTATTATTTCATAGATACCTGGAATCATCCAAATTTTGTCCATGTCAAAGCCGATTCTTTAATTATCCTGAGGCCTATTGCCTTTTGGGATGTTACTTATCTCAAACTACATCCTGCATCCTGTTTTCTCATGAACATCTGAAAACATCTGTTTTGTGTCACTAATTCCATATCCTTTTCCTCTCTTACTTTTTAACAAATATTTTCTAAAATATTTAAAATATAGTTACAATTGTTAGCACGAATCAGATTCATCTATCCCACTGTTGAGCAAGAAATTGGCAGCAAGAGCCATGTACCACACTGGTTAAGGATTGCCCAGACAAAGCAGGGGAGAGTTTTCTCCAAGCACTGCCTCTGCTCCAGAATCATTTGCTGTTGTTTTGGGCCCATCGGTCTGCCTCGGCAGCAGCGGTGGTCCCCAGCCCGCGTTGTTGAAGCCGTCGCCCTTCCTTGGCCTTAAGCCGGGGACCTGCGTTGTGGCGGTGGCGGGCAGAATTTTTTGGCCCTTTTTTTTTTTTTTTTTTTTTTTACGGGCCTGGCACCCGACGGAGAGCCCCCCCAGACTGGTCCTGGGCGAGGCGACGGTGCCTCGCCTACCTCGGTCGTGGCTGGATCGACTGAGCCACTTCTTCTGGGTGGGGCCAGATTTGCCGCACCGAGTCCGTTGCTTTTTGTTGAGGTGGGCGGAGTTGGGAGGGCGCCTGCCAGGCCTCCACGGGCCTTTTTATTTTTCTCTCGCGGCCCAAAGCCGCGGCACCGAGAAGCGTTGCGACGAAGGCGTGAGCGGGATGCTGGTGGGTCCGTCGTGGGGAGGCAGTGAGGCGCGCCCCGCGGCCCCCACCCTGGGCTCCCAGCCCCGCGGCCCCCGTGGCTAGCACGGGTTGTTGCGAACGCGCCTCCATGTGCCTTTTTTGTTGTGCCGTCCCCCGGCTTTTTTTTCCAGAAGGGAAAGCCAACCGCCGCTAGGCTGGGTGAAAGCCAGTGGCCCGTGGCGCCAGGTCAGTGGAACTTTATCTTGCAAAGTTGGCCAGGTTCCCCAGGCCGGTAAGTGGAAGGGGCCGCCGAGTCCCCCCCCGGCCCGGCGGGTGCCGGTCCAGCCCCGCCATTGCCTAGCCAAAAGGGGAGCCGTTGTTGGCTGCAGGTGGGTGACAGCACTCCCCACACTCCTTTGCTGCCGCGAGCAATCCGATCTGCAGGTGGTCTGGGTGGCCGTCGCCGTTGTCCCAGGACCGTGGTTGTGGGGCCCTTGTCGCCGTTGGCGCAGCTCATTCCCGGAGCCGCGCCTGATCGATGTGGCTTTTCCAGTGGCGTCAGAGAGGGCCCCCGGCAGGCCGGCTCTCCTTCTGAGGCTTCTCTGTCACGGGGAAGCCATGGTGGGGGGGTCCGGTGCTCGGGCAGGGCGGTCTCCTTTTCAATTCGCTTCCCGTCACAGGCGAGGTGTCGCCCCTCTGGATGGCCTGGGGAAGGGCGTCTTTACCATCCCAAGCTGTGTGATGGCCGCGTGGCCCCGTGAGCTTTCAGGTGTCCTTAAAAAACCACGTGAGGTGCCGGTGCTGGCCCCGGTCCAGGTAGCGCCCGTGTGGGTGTCAGCCACGAGCAGCGCCAGGCGGCGGTGCGGCTGGAGCTGAGCTGTGAGAAGGGAGAGAGGCAGGAGAGAAAAGAGAGAGGGCGAAAGTGCCCAAACCCGATGCAGTGTGGACGCGGGTGGAACAGAGCCCCGGTCCG